>NW_020172463.1:1652789-1841996 GCF_003031525.2 Neophocaena asiaeorientalis asiaeorientalis | reverse complement strand
AAAAAAAAAAAAAAAAATACAGTCATTTGGTACCGAAATTAGTGCATAAAACCATAATTTTATATCCTAGGGATCTTCTGCATCATAGCATTTTTCTAATAAGCTTCATTAATATTTGGCAGTATGTCTTTTATTTAAATGACTTGATGACAGTTTCAAAGGCAAGAACACTGTAGATAGCACTTTATTTTATGCCCATAGTTGGAATGTGGACAAGAAACCAGTGTCAACTAGTGAAGCAGTAGCCAAGTGAAAATGGATTTAAATTTGAGAAACAATGAGCTTATCAAAGTGCTGTTATTTTAGATGCCACCCAGTAGGAAAAGTAGACAATGCAACCCATATTCTACCATGAGAAATGCTTTGCTTGAGTTCATCATTAACATTACTGATGATTAGAGGGAGAGAAGGGTTTGGATGAGGAAATAAAAGAAAATCTGACTTGGGCTTGCTTGCCCTTAGAGAGGCCTGCTAATTGGCCTTTCAATTAACTAAGGAGAAGCCTTTCAAGTCTTTGGTAGCAGTGAAGTGGAACTATATTAGCACATCCACTTCCTCTTTTTTTTTTAACAACTTTATTGCAGTATAATTGCTTTACAATAGTGTGTTAGTTTCTGCTGTATAACAAAGTGAATCAGCTATACATCCCCATATCTCCGTCCTCTTGCGTCTCCCTCCCACCCTCCCTATCCCACCCCTCTAGGTGGACACAAAGCACTGAGCTGATCTCCCTGTGTTCTGCGGCTGCTTCCCACTAGCTAGCTATTTTACATTTGGTAGTGTATATATGTCCATGGCACTCTCTCACTTTGTCCTAGCTTACCTTCCCCCTCCCCGTGTCCTCAAGTCCATTCTCTACGTCTGCATCTTTATTCCTGTCTTGCCCCTAGGTTCTTCAGAACCTTTTTTTTTTAGATTCCACATATATGTGTTAGCATACGGTATTTGTTTTACTCTTTCTGACTGACTTCACTCTGTATGACAGTCTCTAGGTCCATCCACCTCACTGCAGATAACTCAATTTCATTTCTTTTTATGGCTGAGTAATATTCCATTGTATATATGTGCCACATCTTCTTTATCCATTCATTTGTCTCTGGACACTTAGGTTGCTTCCATGTCCTGGCTATTGTAAATAGAGCTGCAATGAACATTGTGGTACATGACTCTTTTTGAATTATGGCTTTCTCAGGGTGTATGCCCAGTAGTGGGATTGCTGGGTCGTATGGTAGTTCTATTTTTAGTTTTTTAAGGAACCTCCATACTGCTCTGCCTATGTTTTCCTCTAAGAGTTTTAGAGGGTCTGGCCTTACATTTAGGTCTTTAATCCATTTTGAGTTTATTTTTTGTGTATGGTGTTAGGGAGTGTTCTAATTTCATTCTTTTACATATAGCTGTCCAGTTTTCCCAGCACCACTGATTGAAGAGGCTGTCTTTTCTCCATTGTATATTCTTTCCTCCTTTATCAAAGATAAGGTGACCATATGTGCATGGGGTTATATCTGGGCTTTCTATCCTGTTCCATTGATCTATATTTCTGTTTTTGTGCCAGTACCATACTGTCTTGATTACTGTAGCTGTGTAGTATAGTCTGAAGTCAGGGAGCCTGATTCCTCCAGCTCCATTTTTCTTTCTCAAGATTGCTTTGGCTATTCAGGGTCATTTGTGTTTCCATACAAATTGTGAATTTTTTTGTTTCCACTTCCTCTTTGTGCAACTCTCCCTTTTGAAGGTAGAGTTAACAGGATTTGCTAATGGAATAGATGGATGTGGTAAAAAGATACCAAGGAGGAATTCAAGGAGTTGTCATCAACTGAGATGGGGCAGACTATGAAAGGAGCAAGTTGGGCAAAGGGAGGAGTGTTAGAAATGGAGAGTTAGTTTTGAAGCTCATACATTTGAAATGCCTTTTAAATTTCCAAGTGGAGATATATTGAGTAGACAGTGGGGTTTTTAGTCTGAATCTCAAGAGAAAGGTCACAGCTAGAAATATAAATTTGAATTTATCAGTGTATAGGTGGTATTTAAAACCATGGAAGTAGATCTGATCACCAAGAGAATTAGTGTGATTTAGACTAAAAGCCACTAACATTCGCATGATGTTTTACCATTTACCAAGCAATTCCACATCAGCTGGAAAATTGCAGGAGTTAAGATTACAAATCTAAGATGGACTTGAAAAGTGACTGAAAGGCTAAGAGTAATATGAGAGAGAATGCTGACTGCACAGTGCTTTACAGATGATTGAATTTGGAGGATGAGGTTGTTAAAGACAGCCCCAGTTCCTTCATTTGAAGGGACTATAAATATGTGGAGGTGGAGAGCGGTCATGAAGAGGGATGATGATAACTACTATTTTGAACACGGTGAGTTTCTGGTGCTTTAACACTATCCATATGACGTAGGAGAAGGAGGGGGCTCTTTGCCAAAGTCAAGCCCTATTTATCCTCAAAAGTCAGTTCAAACATTACTTCCGGGCTTCCCTGGTGGCGCAGTGGTTGAGAGTCCGCCTGCCGCTGCAGGGGACACGGGTTCGTGCCCCGGTCCGGGAGGATCCCACATGCCGCGGAGCGGCTGGGCCTGTGAACCATGGCCGCTGAGCCTGCACCTCCAGAGCCTGTGCTCCGCAGCGGGAGAGGCCATAACAGTGAGAGGCCCGCGTACCGCAAAACAACAACAACAACAACAAAAAAAAAAACACATTACTTCCGCCAGAAAGTCTTCTCCTCCCAGTCTCCTTGGTCTGAGTCAGGGTTTTTCCTTTCTCATTGCCACCTCCACACACTTAGGATTGCCTGCTTATTTGTCTGTGTCCCACTGAATTCCTTAAAGAGAGGGATTTTATCTTTCATGCTTGTGACCTCAGCACATTGGACAGTGCCTGAGATGGATGGATGGATGGATGGATGGCTGGATGGCTGGATGGATAGCAGCAATGAGAACCCAACTGAAGCTGTTTACATTAGTTTACAGTAAAGACAACCAGTGTGGTTTTGTGGAGCTCAGAATGGAGAGGGCAGAAAGTACACTACAAGTCAACTACAGCTTGATCTCAAATAGCATCTGTTCTGTATGAAGTATTTTTCAGGTCACCCGGCCACCAGCTTGAGACATAAAAATATGAAATATTCACCACACTGAAAGACTTGGTGACCAAATCAAGTTCCCTAGATGTTTGGGGATGAAATTAAGTATATTAAAAACTGCTCTCTGAAAATTTGTCCTCTGTTTTAAGAATGGGATGAAGGCATTTACTAGAAAAATGAGAACTTTTGCATAGACTTCTATGTTCAGCATCTGGATATAAAGTGGAAGACAGCTATGCTCACCACTGTACCACCAACACAGAGCTGAAGTTAATGCCCTAATGACTTGAACCCTGGACCATCACATTTAAAATGACTGATCCTCTATTTACTAAGCTACTCAGAACAGATGTTGTTTAAGGGTACAAACTTGCAATGATTAGTAAGTAAATCCTTGAGATCTAATGCAAGTATAGTGAACATAGAAACATTGTATGACATTATCAAACTTTCCAAGAGACTAATTCCTACCTTACAAGAATTAATGAGAATTAATACATATAAAGTGATTAGTCCAGTGCCTGACACGATAAGTTTTAGTTATCATCATCATCATCTTTGGTTATTTGTGATAAGCACACTTCCCAACTGAGATCAGGCAAAAACCCATTCAAAAAGCAGGAAGTTGGGCTTCCCTGGTGGGGCAGTCGTTGAGAGTCCACCTGCCGATGTAGGGGACGCGGGTTTGTGCCCCGGTCCGGGAAGATCCCACGTAAAAAAAAAAAAAAAAAAAAAAAAAAAAGCAGGAAGTTAAATTTTGTTATTCTTTTCCAAGTGGCTTTAGATAATATGTTTTTAGTGAAGAAAACCTGTAAATGCATAGCAGAACAGATAGAAGGTTTGTAAGGCAGTTACTCCCAGGTATGTGACATTTCCATGTAAAATATCTTTGCCATGTTCCTTGGGGAATTAATTCTTCTCTTGATGCTAAATCACAGCTCTGTATCCACTATGGTTTAAATGTGGAAAGTATAGAAAATAGCTTATTCATATCAACTTCCCCCTCCCCCATTTTTGATGTTTTTGATCAGTATTGATTTTCTACCTATGAATAAGCTTCATATTAATTACCTGTGCCACCAGAGACTGTAAAGGACGTCTCCTAAGCTCTCTTGTTACACATATAAAAATTCATAGATAGGTACAACATGAAATTTCATGGTGTTACTTTCAGCCTTTTTTTCAATCAGCAGTCCCTAAACTTTTTGATCCTTGATTGTCTTTGGCAGTACGTATAGTGAAGCCTGTAGATCCTTCTCAGAATAATATTTCTAAATGCATAAAATAAAATATGAAACTATCTGTGATTTCTATGGGTAACAGAGTCATAGCGTCTGCTATGCTACTGTTGTTTGTTGCAAACATGTATTATTGAAGGAAATGCTATTTTCATGGAATATTTTAGTGAGAAAGCAAGAATATAAGGAAATAAATCCATCCTTAATAGTATATCAGACATGACCGTAGCGGCTGCCTGTACAGTAAGGACCCAATATGGCAGCGGCGGTAGCAGTGGTAACGGCAGCAGGAGGACCGGCCGCCCCATAGACCGCCCCCCGCACACCACCCCGCCGCTTCCTCTGCTGGGGTGCTCCTCCGGCCTGACTTTCCCTTTCTCCCATCTTTCCCGGCACCGCGGGAAAAACAGCGCAGGGCAGAGCAGGCAGGGAGGGCGGCCGCAGCCCGGACACGGGAGCCTCCCAGTCAGTTCAAGACCTGACATGAGGGAAAAGGGCCGTAGGAAGAAGGGCAGGACCTGGGCGGAGGCCGCCAAGACGGTCTTAGAAAAATATCCCAATACACCCGTGAGTCATAAAGTAATTCTTCAAGTTATCCAGAGAGAAGGGCTAAAAGAAATCAGACACATATCAAAATCCTATCAGTGAGTGACAAGTGAACACAAGCTCAGGGCTCCCACTGATTCTGCATGAAGAAGTGGAACTTCCCCTCTTGCATGCCTGAATGCAAAGCTGCACACAAACTCCCGAGGTGAAGAGTGCATCTTCTCTAAGGTTCCAGGTACAATGGGAGTGTATACTTTGAAGGAAGATGCGCCGGATGGGGTGAAAAAGCTATCAGAAGGTTCAGAAGAAAGCAGTGATGGTCAGTCAGATTCCCAGAGTTCTGAGAACAGCAGCAGCAGCAGTGATGGTGGCAGCAACAAGGAGGGAAAAAAGAGCAGGTGGAAAAGGGAAGTATCGTCTAGACTGTCACAGCCATCCTCTCCTCAGTCAGGCTGCCCATCACCCACCATTCCAGCAGGTAAAGTCATTTCTCCGTCACAGGAGCACAGCAAGAAGGCACTAAAGCAGGCTCTAAAACAGCAACAGCAGAGGAAACAGCGGCAGCAGCCATGCAGGCCAAGCACGTCCATCTCCTCCAACCAGAACCGCTCTCTGAAGACTGTCAAAGCAGCCAGTGACTCTGTACCTGCCAAACCTGCGATATGGGAAGGAAAGCAGTGTGACGGACAGTCAAGCAGCCCTCAGAACTCCAACTCTAGCTTTTCTCCTTCAGTTAAAGTGGAAAATCCTTTGCTAGGCCTGGGAAAGAAGTCATTCCAGAGGTCTGACAGGCTTCACACAAGGCAAAATGAAGAGGACTAAAGGTGCTGAAATTGATGTTGAGACACCAGACTCCATTCTAGTTAATACAAACCTACGAGCACTAATCCACAAACACACCTTTTCAGTCCTTCCTGGAGATTGCCAACAGCAACTGCTTCTACTACTTCCAGAGGTGGATCGACAGGTTGGTCCAGATGGTCTGATGAAATTAAATGGCTCAGCCCATAATAATGAGTTCTTCACTTCAGCAGCCCAAGGCTGGAAGGAAAGACTTTCAGAAGGTGAGTTTACACCTGAGATGCAGGTGAGAATTCGACAAGAGATGGAGAAGGAGAAAAAAGTAGAGCCTTGGAAAGAACAATTCTTTGAAAGCTACTATGGTCAGAGTTCTGGCCTGAGCCTTGAAGATTCAAAGCAATTGACAGCTTCACCCAACGATCCCAAAGTAAAGAAAACCCCAGCTGAGCAACCAAAATCCATGCTTCCTTCAGAGGCCTCTCCTGTCAGTATAGTCTCAGTAATTCCCCAGTTACTGTCTAAAGAAGAAGTACTACAGCTGCCATCACCAGTCAGAAAAGAAGAGCATGAAAGCCAAGATGAGATGCAGCCAAAGTCCAAATCCCCAGAGCCCCTACTTTCCTCAGCTCCCAATACAGATGAACCTAGCAGCGTTCCTCCCATCGAGTGCCCAAAGGATGAGGCTCTCTTGGAGCAAAAGCCAGTGGCCTCTGCTGAACAGAAGTCTGAGAAAGAGAATCATCTCACTACAACTTCAAGTTATAACAGAAATGAAAGCCAAGAAGCTTTAATTACATCCCTGAGCAAACCCAAGAGCCCTGGGGTAGAAACAACAGTAGTGAAGCCCATAGTAGAAGCAGGTCTACAGGAGACCACTATGAAAGAGCCTCCATCAACTCTGGCTGATCACAGCCCAGAAAGCCTCAAGAGGAAGTCTTCTGTCACCCAAGAAGAGGCCCCTACAAGCTGGGAGAAAAGACCACATGTCACTGAGAATGGCCAGCACCAGCAGCCATTTCAAATCTCCCCACAGCCTTTTCTCAGTAGAGGGGACAGGTTCCAGGTGCAGAAAGTACCACCTCTCAAGGTAAGAGAGCAGGAAGAATTGAAAAAGAAAGATGGTCTGAACACTAAGTTTTGGGGTGTACCTACTAATTTTTAAATATTTGTGGTATTTCTTAATGCAGAAGCAGTTGTGTATATTTGATATGCATGTAACTGTGGTCATACATGAGCAAAATTATTAAGAAACAGGCATTTAGAACTGCATCCTTATATGTATACATATAGCTGATTCACTTTGTTCTACAGCAGAAACTAAGACAGCATTGTAAAGCAATTATATTCCAATTTTAAAAAATCATAAATAAAAAGAAATAATATATCAGTCAGAAGTGCTGCGAAGACAAAGCAGAATTAGGGAATAGAACACTCAAGGAAGGGCTGAGGTCAGGACATTTCAACAGAGACCTCAATGAAATGAGGCAAGGCATACCAGGCAGAAGGAACAGAAACCTCTACGGGCCTCAGCATGCACTGTGCTTGGTCTGTTGAGGAAGAGCAAGGAGGCCAGTGTAGCTGGAGGACATAAGTTAGGGTTATGGGGTTGGGGAGAGAGCAGAGGCTGGACATGGAGGACCTTGTGGGCCACAGTAAAGCTCCTGGATTTTGTTCTAAACATGATGAATAACCGTTTAGCAGAAGAATAAAGTAATAAGATTTATATTTTTTAAACACTGATCTGGCTCCTGTGGTGAGAAGAGACTGTCAGCAGAAAAGGGAGAAGCAGAGAGACCAGTTAGGATACTACTAGAGTAGTCCAGAAAAGAGATCATGATTCCTGGGACTAGCGTAGCAGCGGTGGTGGTGGTGAGAGGAGGGTAGGTTAAGTACATACTTTGGAGGTAGCCATGACTGGATAGATTTTTGGACCTTGAGAGTGAGAAAGGAGAGATCAAAGATGGCTCTGAAGTTTTTGTCCTGGATGGTGGTTTCAGTTACTGAGAATTGAAGACTCAGGGATAAGCAGTTTTATACATATTAAGTTTGAGATGACTTATGGGACCTTCTGATATTGAGTAAATAATTGAGCCTGAAGTTTTTAGGAGAGATTGTGCCTGGAGTTATAGATTTGGGGGAGAGTAATTGACATATGGGTGATGTTGAAATACACGGGATTGGATGAGATCATCTATGAAATAAGTAGAACAGAGAAGAGAAACAGTTGCAGAAAGAGGATACAGACGAGGACACTAGAAGGAACAATCAGTAAGACTGAAAACCAGGAGAATGTGGTGTCCTGGAAACCAAGTAAAGGAATTTCTTGAGGGAGATAGTGATCAACCATGTGACATGATGCTAAAGAAGTTGAATAAGACCTCACACCTTCAGTGGTCATGTGAGATTCTCTTAACTTGGATAGAGGCTATCTTGCCTTCAACGGGTGAATACTGACACCAAATTTATAGTTTTCTTCCCTACATTGGCCTAAGAGACAAATAGAGGCACATATAGGGATGTATTCACATAGTCTAGTCGATCTTATGATTATAGTCAAAGTACACAAGGACTTACAGATCAAAAGTGGAAGCAGCTGGGAAAAGAAATAACAAAGTCAGATTTATCAACATGATCTTTCTGATACTTTCTCTAACCAGCAACATGGATACCATCCCTGAGCAATTGTTGCATTATTAAATAGCATGATCAACTGTACTTACATAAATATTAAAGTATTGTACAAAAACTAAAAGTTATAGAGAGGGAATAGAGAGGTATAGGTAGAAAGGCAAAGTAACATGAGGGTTATTATTTTATCTTTTTTTTTTTTTTTTTTTTTTTTTTGGGTTTTTTTTTTTTTTTTTTTTTTTTTTTTTTTTTTTTTTTTATTATTTTATCTTTGACAAAAGATATTCAACAGATAAAATGGGTGACTGCCTTCTTTAAAAATAATAGTGTATTCTATTCTAATGAGCTAGAATAGTTGAAAATACATATATCCCATGCAGAAATATTATCCCAGAGCCTTGTTTACTATAATGCAGTATTTGGAACAAAATATCCATTCATTGGTCTCAGTAATTAAAGTACCAAAAGAACTTCATTAAATTCAATTCAACCTTTTAAGTTTGATTACCATATAACCAAAGAGTGTAAGTTCCTTAATCAGAGGAACCATGCCTTATACTCCTTCTAATGCTTAGCATGGTACTGAGCACATAATAGAGGCTCAATAAATACATATTTGTTGGTTGGTTAGTTGGTTGGTTGGTTGATTGGTTGGTTGGTTGTTTGGTGGGCCGCCTGCTTGGTTGGTTAGCTGATTGATGGCATTGTGGCAAGATTTCAGTGCACACTAAGTTAGAAAGAGAAAGACTGTATTTGCTAAGTGTTTCCAAACTTGTCCTAAGATCTTATGCCTTAGGCAAAAAGTATTTCCAAGTGTGAAGTTTATTTATCCAACAAACATTATTGGTTCCTTATAGTATTAGACTCTGATATGAAAATGAATATGAAACACAGTACAGAATTAACAACTTTGGAGTTCCTAGCCATTGAAAAGATTATGGCCCTCATATGGAAATCAAAGTACAACTCATGCTAAATAATGAAACTAGGATGAGAACACCTGACAATGTTCCTATTTTTTCCTTGATGACGATTTTGATGCCCCCCTCCTTTCTTAGAATATATTAAAAATAAAATTCTTTCTCTTAAAATTCTATCTCCAAGGTACTATGCTTGTTCTATTGGTTAATTAAGCAATAATGGCACAGAATCTTCGCCCCTGGAAGTTCACAGTCTAGTGAGGGAAACACAAGTGTTAAAGTACAGTGTGGTAAGAATGATGCATAATTGAAATATTTACAACACACTAATAAAACATAGAGAAAATGACAAATATTGCCAGAGAATTAAAACATGGAACCTGGGAAAAGAGAAAGCATTAAAAAGAGAGATGTGTGTATTATCACAAAGAACTTAAACAGTACATAATTAATTTTGAATTAATATTATTCTGTTTATATTGATGTTTAATGGGAAAATATGAATAATGGATTAAATTTGGAGCAAGGCATGATTTTATTATTTAAACATTATTTTTCGTGTAGCCTATTATTACATTGTAATGTTAAATTTATGTACTGAATTTGCCTGTCTCATGGTAGAAGGATTCCCACTGAAATTATCCATCTCATGAAATGAACAAAGCATTGTTGGATTTACAGTCCTGGCACTGTTTCCTCTTCTGTTTATTTAGTGGCTTCATTTATTTAGGACAATAAACCCCCACTGAAAATTGCGCCACTTGGATTTATTTTGCACATTTATTTTAAGGAAAGGAAGATAGTGTTTATAGTAGTTTCTTCTCTTTCTTGTATCTAAATGATAATTTGGATACCTTTGTTAAGTCTAGAGCACATCCTGATAGCAAGATGTTTTATACAACTCACCTCAAATCTGCAAACTGTGAAAATACTGTAGATTACTGATGCTTTTTTGATGCTGAATCTATCAAAATTGTCAATTAGTAGTCACTCTACTTAAGATAGATTAGCTTCTATGTTATATAACAAAACATAACAGTCACGCATGCGCGCACACACACACACACACACACACACACACAACATTCTCTGTAAAAAATAAAATAACACTTTTAAATGATTGCTGTGAAACCAAAATTACTTTTCTAGCCTGTATGATTAACAGGAAGAAACTATATAGCTGTAGTCTACATTACAATCCTGCCTTATAGGCTTAGGAAATATATTGGTGAAAGTTCATTCAGGTTACTTTTGAGAACTACTTTAATTTGTTACTAGTCATTTATGCAGGTTCCCTTTATGACTTAGAAATACAAATTTTTGAAAGCTAAAACTTCTCATTGCTGTTTTAACCACGCCCTGTCATGCTGCCTGTAAAATATGGTAGGCTTGACCTCAAGTCTTAGAGATTGTCTGTTCCAGCCCCTTCATCCTTTCTTGGTCTACTTGATATGCTTCTCCTCCATTAGACCCAATATTTCTACTAGGTGCTGACTAGACACTCCACCTTGCAAACACCGTACATTCATCCTGCCCCTCTCCACAACTTCTCTGCTTCCTGAATTCTCAGTCTAGCCTAATGGCATGACTGTGGACCCCATTTCTCAAACTAGAACCTAAACATTGGTTCCCAAAACTTCTCCTTCTGTCTTAACTCCATATTCAATAAGCTTTGACAATTCCTCTTCAGAAAACTGCTCCTTTTCTTAGCTTGGTTCAGGACCTCATTGTCTGTTACCTCAGTCAATGCACTAGCCATTCTAAGCTGCAGTCAAACCCTAACTTTACCTGAAGACTTATCTTTAAAATAAGCTGATCACGCCACTTCCCTCATATAAATCTCTCAGGATTTATAAAACAGACAAAACAATTCCTTAGCTTGGAATACAGTATCTTCTACTCTAAAGTCCCAGTGTACCGTTGCAGCCTTATATGGCAGTAATTTCATTCCACCTACATTGAACTCTCTCAGCTTCCCTTTCATGAAACCTGTCTACTTGGGTATAAAACCCACATGAGCTCTGATGTTCATGAATTGTGCCTGCTCCTTTCATTTTTATAAAATTTTTATTTCTTTAATTTTTATAAAATTTATTTATTTATTTTTGGCTGTGTTGGGTCTTCGTTGCTGTACGTGGGCTTTCTCTAGTTGCGGCGATCAGGGGCTTCTCTTCATTGCGGTGGCTTCTCTTGTTGCGGAGCACGGACTATAGATGCCTGGACTTCAGTAGTTGTGGCGCAGGGGCTTAAGCGGCTCCGTGGCATGTTGGATCTTCCCAGACCAGGGCTCAAACCCACGTCCCCTGCATCAGCAGGTGGATTCTTAACCACTGCACCGCCAGGGAAGTCTCCCTGCTACTTATTCTAAACCAGTTATGTCAACAATTTCATACTTCTCTTCATCACCAATTCCTGATTGCATTTCTCCCTGACCCCATGATTCTTATTCTAGTTCCCTCCTCATCTTCTTGCTCCTTTAGAACCAGTTCTTGGTTCTTCTTCTCCATCTCTGAGCTCTGGCTTCTCACCTTCCTCTTGGCCATTTCAGCATATAGCTTTCCTATAAATACTTCCCCTAGAACTCCCAGGATGCTTCACCTCAACACAGATTTTCATAATAGTCATCATCTCCCAATTTACACTAATCCTGCAAGTGAAACCCAGACCACGCCTTGACTTTGCACCAGGTAGAAAGAATGCCTCGCCTCGGAATTCCTATCCCTCTGCCAGATTCCTTCTCTTTGCCAGATTCCTATTAATGACACAGCAACATGTCAATTCTACTATGACACCTCCCCTGAATTCTTGAGATAGTAATTTGCAACCTTCCTTATATACTCCCAAGATATCTCATCATATATTCTATATAACACCTACCCTTTTCTATTGTAAAATATCTGGCTCCCTAGTAGATGTTAAACTTCTTGTGGACAAGGATAATATCTTAATGAAGCATGGATATTTCAAATCTCCCTTAAATCCTTTTCAAATATGGGGATAGAGAGGGAGGAAGAAAGAGGGAGAGAAAAAGAAGAAATTGTATTCCTTTTAGTGTACAGAGTGGCTTTCATTTTTTTTTTTTTGCCTTGACCACGATAAGCAATACATGTTACCCCAAGAACTCAGTACACAGTCACACACATATGCAGACGTACATGCACACACACAAGAAAACTGATATAAAAAGTTTCAGGGTACTTAGTTTACTAATGCAGTGCACGGTATTCCATTATTTTTAACATTCATGTTGACTACTGAATTGATTTTGAGAGCAACAGTGTATTGGAATTACTTAGGGGTCTTTTAAAAAAAATGGATCCATGCTTGAGTTCCAGCCCCAGAAATTCTGATTTAGTTGTCATGAGTTGTGACCTAGACTTAGAAATTTTTAACAGCTGTCCAAGTATTTCTAATCTGCAGGCTAGGGAGTGGACTGCAGAACTGGAACCTTGCTACTCAGACTATGACCCATGAACCTGAGAATTTGTCAGAAATGCAGAATCTTGGACTTCACTGATCGGATGTCCTGATCAGAAACTGCATTTTATCTTAAGTCTTATAAAAATTATTTTAAATAGTACTGTATATATTTAACGTGTACAATATGATGTTCTGTAATATATATATAAACAATTCAAGTCATATATATATATATATATATATATATATATATATATATGAATGGATTACTACAGTCAAGCTAATTAACATATTCTCCCACATAGTAACCTTTTTTTTGGTTGCTTAGAATTTCCAGTATTTTTAAAAAGTACTTGAAATTTAAGGTCAACATTTTACTAAAGTATGGCTACTCTGGAGATGGAGCATATTTTAACAATAAAAACAACATACATTTGATTTGGCAGTGTGGCATAAAAGAAAAAAGCTTATTTAAGGCTTGATATAGTTTTGGCTGATAGTAATAATACAATTTAAATTTTAAAAGGAGATATTTTTGTCTTTAAAAAAATGCACCATTGGGGCTTCCCTGGTGGCGCAGTGGTTGGGAGTCCGCCTGCCGATGCAGGGGACATGGGTTCGTGCCCCGGTCCGGGAAGATCCCACATGCCGCGGAGCGGCTGGGCCCGTGAGCCGTGGCCGCTGAGCCTGCGCGTCCGGAGCCTGTGCTCCGCAACAGGAGAGGCCACAGCAGTGAGAGGCCCGCGTACCGCAAAAAAAAAAAAAAAAGGACCATGTTCCACACTTACTTTTAAATTGACATAAAATTTATTTAGAGTGAAATGCACATAACTAGAATGTACAGTTTGATCTGTCTAAAGACATATACCCATATGAGGCCACCAAAGTCAAGATATTAAATATTTTCCTCCTCCCAGTGTTCTTGTGTCCCTGTACAAGCAATCTGCATCCCACATAGGCAAATTGTGCTCTTCGATCACCATAGATTAGATTTGCCTGGTCTGGAAGGAACTTCCCATCAATGGAGTCTAAATTTATAAATGTATCTATATTGCTGTACATATCAGTAATTTATCATTTCATATTTCTGAATAATATTCCATCACATGACTGTGCCTCAATCTGTATATTATGAATATAGCTGTTATAAACATTCTTGTCCATATACAAAAGAAAAGAACAGAAAAAGACACTGCATTTTAACAAGCTCCCCAAGTGATTTGTAAGCCCATTAAAGTTTAGGAGGCAGTGTTCGGCTTAGAAGACAGGAAGTCACTTAAACATAATGGTTAGAAGTACAGGCTGTGAGTGACCGTGGGCAAGGTACTCACCTCTCCATGCTTCAGTTTCCCCATCTCCCAAACAAGTACATAACAGTATTATTTCCAGTAACAGTGACAGTATCCTCTCCATAGGGTTTCTGTGAGGATGAAATCAGATAATATATATTAAAGGTTCTTCACAAAGCCTGGCACATAGCTGGGCACGTAACATGAATAAAATAAGCATCATCTATTTGTATTATCCCCAGTGCCAGCAAAATGACTGGCAGATAGTATGCATTCAAAAGTTGCGCTCTTCACTTACTGAAATGGAGACTCAGAGAGGCAAAATAATTCACTAAAGTTTTGTAACTTGTTGACCAAAAATCTAGGAATACAAAGGAGTTCTAAGAATAGACCTAGATTTCTTTCAATGCCTCATCCAGTCTGTCGGCCCTGTGGCTAACAGTTTCTAATTTATAAGGTTTTGGTACTTATTGGAGTGCAAGTTTCACTAAACATCTCTGTGTAGTTTCATGTACTGAAACAGTGGTTTCAGTGAGTTTATTTTGCCCTGGCTCATAAAAGCTATTTTGGAAATTGTCAGAGTTACTTGCAGGCTATTAAGCCATTTAGAGGGTCCACAGCCAGTTGGCCAAAACATGTTTATCCTCCGGCATCTGCCCATATCTATCAGAATTTAAACTGTAAAGTGTGCTTTTTAAAATTGTAAATCATTTTAATCTTAGTGTGTATTTTCTACACGTATTTTGGAGTGTAATTCAGAACATGATTTTGCCCAGAGAATTTCCTGGCCATTAGCTTAAGCAGTACAGTTTTTGGGGGGAGGTAGGTCCCTTAATTAATGGACACACCAGTGGTTGATTCTGCTCGCATTTTGATGATGAGCTGCCAGATTTCTCCAGTGATAACCAAACCACAATTGGAGTGAAAATAGAACTCATGTACTGAGCTAGTGACCTGCTCCATAGCTCAGGGAACTTTTTATTCCCTTTTGCCTGAAAAATCATGTTTGAATCAACTGGGGAAAGAATACATGAAGAGAATATTACTACTTCAGAAGATCAGCCAGATACTGATAAATACATTTTATTGACTTCTGGCCAAATAAGCATGACCAGCTTCTCCAGACAGAAAACGAAGGATTCTCAGAAGATGAGCTGCACTTTCCTTCGCCCAATCAGGGATGGAGGGGAGCAGAGAGAAGGGGACACAGGAATAAAGGTGTATTTGTCAAAAGTTCCCATGGATAGAGCAGCCTAGATTGGATAGCAACTTAAGAATAAAACTGCACAGTTCTCTAATTATTTTAAAATAGAATTGGCTATTTTTCAGTTTTAAAATGTCAAAAGAGAACTAGAAATTGGCTCTTCAAAAGTACATTTAGTTGGCAAGAGAGTCCAGGCTGAATATCAGGCTTAAAACTGCAGCAGCCAGGTGAATTATATCCTAAATTAAATGACCCTCAGGGCATCTTAGCTGCAGCTAGGACCTGAAGAAGAGAGAAGCCAGGTAGGAACCGATGAACGTAAACTGACAGGCATGAGCCAGCAGAAAGGAGCCTGACCCATGGTTCCTTGTGCAGATCCCTCTGAGTGGGGAGAAAGTCATAGTGTCTGTGTCTTGTGTGTGTGTGTGTTTGCGCGCATGCACTGGCTCATGTGCACGCCCGTACCCGTGTCCAGAGTGTTCCCTCCCATCGATGCTACAGTTATAGTTTAAGTGAATACAGACACAGTGCAGAAGAAATTCTTGCTCTATTGGTTCCAAGGGCAGGAGCTGTCATTAACTGAAAGAGACAGTGCTTAACTACTATCAATAAGGAGACGGAAAACTGAAAAGCCTAAGACTCACCTCACAAAGGGCACATGAAGGAGTCATCAAACCCAACAGCAGTCCTTAAACACCAGCTGAAAAATGGTGAGTTTGCAAGCTTCAGAGTTGCTTCTGGGAGAGCTGACAATTTCAGCTGGAAGCAGAGTGCTCTCTAGGGTAGGGCAAAGTGTAGTAATGCCCAGGATAGTGTGGGAGATTTGGAAGAGCTCCATGATGCTGCAGGAGTAGGTAGTAGATGTGATTTTGAGCAGCTATCTCCTTTGGGGAGAAGAAAATTCCTCCTTTAGTTAAACCCAAGGCTCATTGCTGTATGACCCACCCACAAATACCCCCTTCACAAAAACAAATTTGTGGGTACTGAGGGAGGTGGTGGTTAATGGTAGACACCAAATATGTATACATTTACTTTAAATCCAGGAAAGAATAGGAAAGAGCCACTGAACTTCAGCTTTTCCAGTTTATAACATATTGTCTATAAGAGACGTGCAAAATGCAGGAATCTGTTTCAGATTTCCTAAGAGGATCATCCTACCTGAGTTCAAATATATCTGACGATGAGGAAGCGAAGGGCGAAAGGAAATGTGTATTTATTTAATGCTCACTATGTGCCAACATATAAAACGTTGTTTAATCCTCCTAAGAGTCTTATGAGATATAGGTATTATTATCTCCATTTAAACAGGTTAGATTCGATTGAGACATTAAATAAGTTCCAAGGACACCCAGCACTTAAGTGGTGGAACCAGGTATGTAGGACTCTTAATTCCATTCCTTAAAGCCTTGCCACACCTGTGGACAGTCATGGACCACAATAATGGCATCTCTGGAGCTTGTTAGAAATACAGAATCTCAAGTCCCACCCCAGACCGACTGGATCAAGAATTGCTTTTTAACAATTTTTAACAGGTGATTTATAGGCACATTAAAGTTGGGAAGCACTGCTCTAAAGCTCTGAAACCCATTGTCTTCCCACCACTCCCTAAGTGAGATGGTTCGCCCCATTATGGCAGAGCCATAACTATTAAAGGGTCTTCCTTAACTTGAGTCAAAGTCTCTTTCCTGGTAACCTATACCTGACATCCTTCAGGGAGTCAACAGGTGTCATTTTATTGTATTTCATTTTCATTTTCTAAAATCTAAACTCAACTCTTAGCACCTATTAAATTTCATCTGCTGGTTTCATTCTGTTTTCAGTCTAAGATCCTTTTGAATCCTGATTCATTTCTCCCAGATTTATAATTTATATATCTAATGGGCATACTTTCTTGTTATTCATATGATCTATTGGTATTTTTTTTAATTCTGTATATACATACATGTACATTAAATGCAGTTACTCATAGAGTCCGATGGCATGGTGACATTAATCCATTTATGAATTTATGTGGGTTCTGCTATTCAAAAAACTATAAATGGTGGTTGCCAGGAACTGGGGGGAGGGTGAAAAGGGGAGGTATTAGAGCATACAAAGTTTCAGTTAATACAAGATAAATAAATCCTAGAGATCTACTGTACAGCATAGAGCCTATAGGTAACAATGCTATGTTGAATCCTTTAAAATTTACTAAAAGAGTAGAACTTATGGTAAATGTCCCTATCACAAAATAATAATAAATAATTTTCTGTACATAAGAATAGTAAATAAAGAGGAAACTTCTGGAGATGATGGATATGGATTATGGCATAGTGATGATGGAGGTGATGGGTTCACAGGTGTACACATCTCCAAACTCATCAAGTTGTATACATTAAATATGTAAAGCTCTTTGTATGTCAATCATACCTCAGTAAAGTAGTTTAAGAAAAACTATAAATTATCAGAGGTATTTTCCAGGTCATATTTCTCTAACTTACCTCCATCAAGAGTTTTTTGTTAAATGTCTTGCTAAACTCAAAATGCTCTATGTCTATGGAACTGTTCTAATAACCTTATAGCATAGAGGAAATAAGGTAAACTAAGACTGATTAATTTTTAGTCATCCCATGTTGGCTTCTAGTAATTATTCATTTCTTTTCAAAGTGCTCATGAATAACTTTTCTAACACGGTTCTAAAAGGGTAACAAATGTTATTTACCTGTTCGCAGTTTCTAGAAACATTTTCTCCTTTTTAAAAATGGGCCACCTGCCTGGCTTTCATGTTCCAAGATTTCTTCCATTCATTCTCATTTCTTAAAGAATTCTCACTGTGAGTTCTTTCAAGAGTTTAAACCTGGAATACTTGGAATCAGAAGATGTGGGTCTAGTTGTGGGTCTAGTACAGGCTTAATTGCTTAAACAACAGGCTTAATTGCTTTAAGCAACAATCACTTCATCTTTTCTATACAATAGACACAATCATCTTCCCGATAAGAGCTGGTATGTGGGAAAGTATTATATAAACTATGAATTGTGTATAGTACTATTGATAGTATTTGAAAAACTTTAGAATATAATCAGTATCCTAGAAATGTAAAACTCATTTCGTGGTTGATACTCTCTTACTTTAATATACCCTGTCCTAGTTCTGATACCACCTGGAGTCTTTATGCCAAATTCTTTCCAGAGGCCAATGAAGCAATGCTACTTATCTTGCCATGACCTTCCTTTACGACAAAGGTTGGCAAACTATGACACATGGACAAATTTGGTCCACTGCCTGTTTTTGTAAATAAAGTTTTATTGGAACAGTCAAACACATTCCTTTCCACGTTGTCTATAACTAGTTTTGTGCTAGAGTGTCAGAGCTGAGTAGTTGCTACAGAGACATATAGCCCATTAAACAAAAGATACTGTCTGGCCACTTCCAGAAAAAGTTTGCTGACCCCTGCCTTAGACTATAAGCTTTAGAAAAGGAAGACTGTGGATATATAATTTTCTGTACACAATTCCTACTTCAGCTCTGTGCTTGATTAGGTAGGAAATAAATTCATTTTTAAATAATTCCTTTAACAGAATCTTGTGACCTAAATGAAATCTTATTCTAAAACGGTGCAAAAGGATTTGATAAAGCTGGATTAGGATATTTAGCTAGAAAATCCTGTTGATTTCGAACCGTGTTGATCTAAAAAAAAAACAAAACAAAAAAAGGCCAATCCATAATGCTTCTGTTTGATTTTCAACCTTAATAAGTCCCAGATATTAAACAAAAATGTATCTTTTATGATTTGATGCTGATGTCAAACTGAGCATCAAATCCCATTGCCTGGCAAAGTACATATTAGTGGAAATAATGTAGCAGGTTAGGCTGAATCCCAGCTTTAATGTAAGATATGCTCTGGATTTTCTTTTAAAATAATTTTTCTAGCCAATGTGTTTTCATAATATTTGAAGATTCTAAAATTTAAGTACAGAGAAAAAGTTATCCGAAATTAAGAGTCTCAAGAGTCAAAGTCTGAAACCACTTTGTTTTCTGGGCCTTTTTCAATAAAGAATTTCAGGACAAAGTACATGTTATTCTGTACGACAGTCTGTTAATTGTTTCCAAGAGAATAATAACAAGCTGTCCTTGAAAAGAATGGCTGGCAGTGGAATTAGTTCTAGAGACTTTCAGATAGCATTTGCCAAGAAGCAAGGTCAGTCCGATAATATGTCAAACACATCCTTTATAACCTAATGAAATAAAATAAACCTATAAATTATGAAGTGCATGGTGGCTGAGTAGCCTGACCACTGTTTTTAAATGTTCTCATTAGCATTTAATGTCTATAATAAATGACTAAATTTTGTGCTTCTCTGAAAGGATATTTTAAAATTCATGAAAGCAATACCCTCCAGATTGCATGGGAGTGAACAGCTATGAAATTCTTCTGTAGAATCATGATCTAGCTTGAGTTGTACTCAGATAACCAATTAAATCATGTCTCAGAGTCTTCTATAGAATACATGACTATTCCAAAGTGGTTATTGCTGTAATTTGTAGTATCTGTAATTGGCCTAAAAACAATAAATCTGTTCCAGCAGAGTAACCCCAAAGACCTCAGTTAAAGTGAACATAAATAGGGGAAATTGATGAAAAATATACCCTTTTCTGAATGCTAAAACTGAAGAATAATTATTTTTTATCTTTCACCTAAAAATAACCAGGTGCTTAACCCAGCATTAAATAAATGTCTCAATGCCACAGTGCAATAAATGTTTAACATTTAACAGATGAGTAAACTAAGATTGTATCTAAAACAGAGAACAAGAGAAGAATTTAAATACAAATACACACACACAGTATACGGCATGGTGTGTCACTTGCCTACAGAGCAGTAGACTTATGCATACTAGTTTGTCTACTCGGGGTGGCTTAAAACAGCCCCTGGGGAAATGTTTTTAGACTATATCTAATCTAAATTATTCAGACATAAGCTGCATCTCTATGTGTTTAACTGAGAGATCTGATGCCACAACGTGAGTCAATAGGATATATAACCCCAGGACTAATGAATTGTGATTAAAATCAAAGCATGTGATTTTATGCAAGATTTATGCTGCATTAAATAAGTAAAGGAGGGAAAATTTGTATGAAACCACCTCCCCTGTCACATATCCCCTGCCCCAGTCACTGACCGCCACTCTAATCTTCATTTTCCTTCAATAAGTTTAATAAATGAATTTAAATAGATAGCACTGTGTAGTGTCAGAAATAGGAGATCAGAACTACTCTTTTCAGTTAAGTTTGAGCTTTGATCTCTATATCAGTGTTCTCCAGAGAAACGGAACTGGTAGGAATTCGCTTACGAAAATCTTGGTGCCTCACAAATTGGAAGTCCTTAGGGCAGTCGGGCAGGCTTCAAACTCTGGGACAGGAGCTGATTCTTCAGTCTTGAGACAGAATGTTTTTTCCCTCAGGGAAACCTCAGTTTTGCTCGTAAAGCTTTTCAGTTGATTGGATGATATCCACCCAAATTATCAAGGATTATCTCCTTTACTTAAAGTCAGCTGATTATAGATGTTAACCACATCTACAAAATCAATGCCAAGATTAGTGTTTAACTGAATAACTGAGTACGATAGCCTAGCCAAGTTGAAACAAAGCTATCATAATCTCCTTATGAAAAGAAAAAAATCTTCCACATCTGTGTAGTAATTTGAGTAGTAATCTCTTCTTTAGTTTGTATTCCTTAAGAGAGTTTATAAAAATCATGTAGATCCAGATATACAAAACCCAAGATGAGGAGTTTGGACAATTGAAATATTTGAATGACAAGCTTTGCTTGTCTGAATTAGTGGGGCAGACAACCTCAGTGCACTAGACATCGTTTCTCTGCTAGTCCCAAACCTGGCCTTGAGGAACAGCAGTGCCATGAAACCACCAGCTAATTAACGGCATGCTGTGTGATGACAGCATGGAAAACTGAGAAGTGTTTATTTTATTTATTTTTTTTTTTGCGGTAAGCGGGCCTCTCACTGTTGTGACCTCTCCCGTTGCGGAGCACAGGCTCCGGACGCACAGGCTTAGCGGTCATGGCTCATGGGCCCAGCCGCTCCGCGGCACGTGGGATCTTCCCGGACCGGGGCACGAACTCGTGTCCCCTGCATCGGCAGGAGGACTCTCAACCACTGCGCCACCGGGGAAGCCCCTGAGAAATCTTTAAATGCAAGATTTTCGGGGGGGAGGCTATAATTTCCCATCACTGCCCTGCTCCCCAAGATAACCATCTCTCATCCTACTTTGCTGAGATAATGAATCAAGTTTCCTCATAAATAAAGGTGAAGGTAAAATTTTATTATTGCTTGCACTCTACTTTTTTTCCCCTCTAGAGTCAGGAAAAAAGAGGATATTCTTTCTTCATTCTGAAGCTAACATTCTACCTGAACTTTCAAATTCACATCCTCTGATCTTTATCTAATATCTTAAGTTTCTCTTTCCCACTTTTTCCTCCTCTTTTCTCTGCCAGATGCTTTCTCCTTTTAGTTACTTTTCTATGTATTTCCTGCCTTTCCCTACCAGACTTCTTAGTAGTAGGTAGGCAACCACTGCATCCATTTTCTCAGCACTCCCTCTCTCTCCAATTTCCTATACTATTATTTCTACCCTCAGTAGCCTACTGAAACGAAACTTGGAAATGTCTTTAGGGTTCGCCCACTTGGTGAAATCAATGGCCACTTCCCACTCTCCTTCTCTCCTTCACTGGCTTCTCTTCCCTGGGAGTACCCCTCCCTAGCTAACACGCGTTTCCCAAAACGTTTTGCACCTTTGGACAGCTCTTCTTTGGCTAGCTCATGCTTTCTTAAAATGTTGCCTGGCTACTAATTTTTGCATTCAACAAATATTCTTGAGCTCTTACTCTGTGCCATTACTGTACTGGGTACCAACTAGGTAAATGAGAAATAAGGATAGCTATCTTCTGCATTACTCCAAAGAAAAGGGGTAAACATTTTCTGTTTTTTATGTTGTTTTGTATTGTGTTTTTAAGAGCACCGGTTATTTTTAATATTTCAGTGAAATACTGAGAAGGAATCATGTACTTATCCATGATAAATATATGCTAGTTTTCTTTGCTCGTTTGAGATATAGTTCATAATATTTTAAGGTTAGGGACTATGTCTTACTCATCTTTGTATCTTCTGAGCCCTTTCCAGAGCACATGATAGGGACCCCATAAATATCTAATAAATGGATATTAAAACAACAGAATTATTGTATGGTGCGTCAAAATACATCAACCTAATGTGGGTTACACTGGCTGATTCATGCTGATTAAAAACTCTAAGTAGTTAAATTGGTGAAAATAGAACTAATTAATTACTCCTTAATAAAAACTTGAGGTTGAAAAATCATTTTAAATAGAAAATCCATAGAGAAATAAGAAAAGAATCTGAGAGTGAAAGCTTAGGACCTAGGCCTCTATAGTAATTACTCCAAACTTAGTATCTCTAGCCCCTTACCTCTGTGTCTGCAAGTGCCCCTCCCCCTTTCACTAGAATTTACCAAGAATAAATCAATATTTATCTTCTCTCCTACAGTAAATCTTCACCCACACCAATAAGATGATCATTTTCACATATTACGAGGTTAACATGTTTCTTGATATTGAAAATAAAGACATTATTGTATATTTTGTATACATAGGCTATACAAGATAGATCATAACTATAGTTATCTTTTGCATGTATTGATTCAGTCAATCACAGGAAAGTTACTATCAAGATTAGTAAGTATTAGTGTGTTTTTTCTGATTTAAAAAAAGAAAAGTTCATGAGAAAAATTTGGCTTAACAAAGAAAAATATTTAAATTAAGTGAAATAGATACTGAAGTTTATTTCAGTATTCCCTTTGTCTTTGCAAAAAACACAAAAGTCTGCCTCTTAGCTCTAATCCTTTCTTCACAAAACAGGTCATACTTAAAATGATAATTGTCATATTTAAAATGATAATTGCATGTTTAGTAGGTGAATAAATTTAAGAACCTGCAATCAAACCTATAGGGAAAGAGAATGGAACTAAGACAAAAATTAGATAAAGACATTTCATGGCATAAAATATTTGATATAGTTTCAATTTCCTATCCTTTCAGAACTAAGTCTGAATTTTAATTAATTTTTTTCCAATATACTGACTCAAGTATTTTATGCTGAAGGAATTATTGAAAAATTGGCTAGCAAACTTTTGATGTAGTAATAAATATTTATGATCTGATGACTATATTTTTATATTATTCATTGGCTAAATCCTTAGATCTCTTGCTTCCACAGGCCAATAATTAGGGATGTGACGTGCGACATTATGCTGTCTCTGTTCCAGTTTCATGAGTAGAATTCATAATGGAATGGGTAACAATCACATCATTGATTATTGTTTACGTAGAAAAGTTAGCGTGATTGATTATTGTTTACGTAGAAAAGTTAGCGTGTCTGTGTAACTAACATTGGAAATAGAGCATACCAAAAAAAAGATACTACGTAGCTGTTTCAAATGTTCTAGACATTCTAAGGAAACTGATTCCTTTACAATTAGCTAATGAGCTAATTGGCCTTCCATATTTGGGTCCATTAAAATTATCCACCCTGATTTCAGTTAAATGGGATCCACAATCCTCTTGCTAGTAGTTCTTCTGCCTTCTAGAATTCATGCAAACCAAACTTTCAAAGCGTAAGCATCTTATAAAATACCTTAAAATAATTTTTATTCTTTTCTTTCTTGGACTTATTAGATGTTTATGACCTCAAAGTTGCATCCCCAGTGATCTTCTTTGGTAGCTTATCATTTTGTCTTTGTTTTTATTTGCTCCCTTTAACACTTAGGTAAGCTGACGAGCCTACTTAAATATAGGTAATTCTGTCACTGGGTGATTTGTGAGTAAAAACAAGGCTTACATCATGATAAAATATCGTGTATGTTTCCATTATGCCAATATCCAATATTTGGTCAAAAACGTGAAGTGAGGGCTTCCCTGGTGGCTCAGTGGTTGAGAGTCCGCCTGCCAATGTAGGGGACATGGGTTCGTGCTCCGGTCCGGGAAGATCCCACATGCCGCAGAGCAGCTGGACCCGTGAGCCACGGTAAAGGTGGGGCCCACCTTCCCCCAAAAAAAAAAAAAAAAAAAAAAAAGTGAAGTGAGGGTAAACAGAATTTCAAATGATTAACTGTACTCTGTGTCTTAAGAAGTGCCAAGTAAATAGATGAAATGAATCACGGAATTTCATAAACTTATATAACGAAACATCCATGTAGTTAGAAGACAATCCTAAAAGTAACCCCAAACACACTAGAGATAAGGCAGCTCTGCCACTTTGCAAATGTGAGACTTGGCTTCTCTAAGCCATGATCACTTCTATAAAATGGGACAGTATATTCTCCATCAGGTTCTTTCAAGGATTAAAGAGATTAAATCTCTGAAGTGCTTGGTAGAGTTCTTGGCATACAGTTTTACCATTCGTAGCACATAAATAATAGCTATTGTTATTAGCCAGTTTGGTCCTCGACCTGTGACATCCAACAGTGTTTTTATTCAGTAGAAAAGATTTAATAGACTGTTTTGCATTATCTAAACCAGAAAAAATCAAGAGACTATGAAAAACTTTCAGTTGATTAACCTGGAACTATATCGATATGATTCTTACATTTTACTGTGATCTGCAGGAACTTGAAAAAAATAAAGTGCTAATACTATAATTATAAAATTCTTACTCGATTTACTTATTTTTTAACATCTTTATTAGAGTATAATTGCTTTACAATAGTGTGTTAGCTTCTGCTTTATAACAAAGTGAATCAGCTATACATATACATATATACCCATATCCCCTCCCTCTTGCGTCTCCCTCCCACTCTCCCTATCCCACCCCTCTAGGTGGTCACAAAGCACCCAGCTGATCTCCCTGTGCTATGCGGCTGCTTCCCACTAGCTATCTATTTTACATTTGGTATTATATATATAAGTACATGCCACTCTCTCACTTCATCCCAGCTTCCCCTTCTCCCTCTCCGTGTCCTCAACTCCATTCTCTACATCTGCGTCTTTATTCTTGTCCTGCCCCTAGGTTCTTCAGAACATTTTTTTTTTTAGATTCCATATATATGTGTTAGCATACAGTATTTATTTTTCTCTTTCTGACTTACTTCACTCTGTATGACAGTCTCTAGCTCCATCCATCTCACTACAGATAACTCAGTTTCGTTTCATTTTATGGCTGAGTAATATTCCATTGTATATATGTGCCATATCTTCTTTATCCATTCATCTGTTGATGGACACTTAGGTTGCTTCCATGTCCTGGCTATTGTAAATAGAGCTGCAATGAACATTGTGGTACATGACTCTTTTTGAATTATGTTTTTCTCAGGGTATATGCCCAATAGTGGGATTGCTGGGTCATATGGTCGTTCTGTTTTTAGGTTTTTGAGGAACCTCCATACTGTTCTCCATAGTGGCTGTATGAATTTACATTCCCACCAACAGTGCAAGAATGTTCCCTTTTCTCCACACCCTCTCCAGCATTTATTGTTTGTAGATTTTTTGATGATGACCATTCTGATAGGTGTGAGGTGATATCTCATGGTAGTTTTTTTTGTTTGTTTTCTTCTTTTTAAAGAAGATGTTGGGGGTAGGAGTTTATTAATTAATTAATTTATTTTTGCTGTGTTGGGTCTTCGTTTCTGTGTGAGGGCTTTCTACAGTTGTGGCAAGCGGGGTCGACTCTTCATCGTGGTGCGCGGGCCTCTCACTATTGCGGCCTCTCTCGTTGCGGAGCACAGGCTCCAGATGCGCAGGCTCAGTAGTTGTGGCTCACGGGCCTAGTTGCTCCGCGGCATGTGGGATCCTCCCAGACCAGGGCTCGAACCCGTGTCCCCTGCATTAGCAGGCAGGTTATTAACCATTGTGCCACCAGGGAAGCCGTCATTGTAGTTTTGATTTACATTTCCCTAATCATTAGTCATGTTGAGCATCCTTCCATGTGTTTGTTGGCACTCCGTATATCTTCTTTGGAGAAATGTCTATTTAGGTCTTCTGCCCATTTTTGAATTGGGTTGTTTGTGTTTTTTTGATATTGAGCTGCATGAGCTGCTTTTGGAGATTAATCCTCTGCCAGTTGCTTGATTTGCAAATATTTTCTCCCATTCTGAGAGTTGTCTTTTCGTCTTGTTTATGCTTTCCTTTGCTGTGCAAAAACTTTTAAGTTTCATTAGGTCCAATTTGTTTATTTTTGGTTTTATTTCCATTTCTCTAGGAGGTGGGTCTAGGATCTTGCTATGATTTATGTCATAGAGTGTTCTGCCTATGTGTTCCTCTATGAGTTTTATAGTGTCTGGCCTTACATTTAGGTCTTTAATCCATTTTGAGTTTATTTTTGTGTATGGTGTTAGGGAGTGTTCTAATTTCATTCTTTTACATGTAGCTGTCCAGTTTTCCCAGCGCCAATTATTGAAGAGGCTGTCTTTTCTCCATTTTATATTCTTCCCTCCTTTACCAAAAATAAGGTGACCATATATGCATGGGTTTATCTATGGGCTTCCTATCCTGTTCCATTGATCTATATTTCTGTGTTTGTGCCAGTACCATGCTGCCTTGATTACTGTAGCTTTGTAGTATAGTCTGAAGTCTAGGAGCCTAATTCCTCCACCTCCGTTTTTCTTTATCAAGATTGCTTTGGCTATTTAGGGTCTTTTGTGATTCCATACAAATTGTGAATTTTTTTCCTCCAGTTCTGTGAAAATGCCATTGGTAGTTTGATACAGATTGCATTGAACCTGTAGATTGGTTTGGGTAGTACAGTCATTTTCACAATGTTGATTCTTCCAATCCAAGAACATGGTATATCTCTCCATCTGTTTGTATCATATTTAATTTCTTTCATCAGTGTCTTATAGTTTTCTGCATACAGGTCTTTTGTCTCCTTGGGCAGGTTTATTCCTAGGTATTTTATTCTTTTTCTTGCAGTGGTAAATGGGAGTGTTCCCTTAATTTCTCTTTCAGATTTTTCTTCATTAGTATATAGGAATGCAAGAGATTTCTGTGCATTAATTTTGTATCCTGCTACTTTACCATATTCATTGATTAGCTCTAGTAGTTTTCTGGTAGCATCTTTAGGATTCTCTATGTATAGTATCATGTCATCTGCAAACAGTGACAGCTTTACTTCTTCTTTTCCGATTCGGATTCCTTTTATTTCTTTTTCTTCTCTGATGGCTGTGGCTAAAACTTCCAAAGCTATGTTGAATAGTAGTGGTGAGAGTGCACAACCTTGTCTTCTTCCTGATCTAGTGGAAATGGTTTCAGGTTTTCACCATTGACAACGATGTTGACTGTGAGTTTGTCATATATGGCCTTTATTATATTGTGGTAAGTTCCCTCTATGCCTACTTTCTGCAGGTTTTTATCATAAATCGGTCTTGAATTTTGTCGAAAGCTTTTTCTGCATCTATTGAGATGATCATATGGTTTTTTTCTCCTTCAATTTGTTAATATTGTTTAACACATTGATTGACTTGTGTATATTGTAGAATCCTTGATTCCTGGGATACACCCCACTTGATCATGGTGAATGATCCTTTTAATGTGCTGCTGGATTCTGTTTGCTAGGATTTTGTTAACATTTTTGTATCTATGCTCATCAGTGATATTGGCCTGTAGTTTTCTGTTTTTGTGACATCTTTGTCTGGTTTTGGTATCAGGGTGATGGTGGCCTCGTAGAATGAGTTTGGGAGTGTTCCTACCTCTGCTATATTTTAGAAGAGTTTGAGAAGGATGGGTGTTAGCTCTTCTCTAAATGTTTGATAGAATTTGCCTGTGAAGCCATCTGGGCCTGGGCTTTTGTTGGAAGATTTTTAATCACAGTCTCAATTTCAGTGCTTGTGATTGGTCTGTTTATATTTTCTGTTTCTTCCTGGTTGAGTCTCGGAAGGTTGTGCTTTTCTAAGAATTTGTCCATTTCTTCCAGGGTGTCTAATTTATTGGCATAGAGCTGCTCGTGGTAATCACTCATAATCCTTTGTATTTCTCCAGTGTCAGTTGTTACTGCTCCTTTTTCATTTCTAATTCGATTGATTTGAGTCTTCTCTATTTTTTCTTGATGAGTCTGGCTAATGGTTTATCAATTTTGTTTAGCTTCTCAAAGAACCAGCTTCTAGTTTTATTGATCTTCGCTATCGTTTCCTTCATTTCTTTTTCATTTATTTCTGCTTTAATCTTTATGATTTCTTTGCTTCTACTAACTTTGGGGTTATTTTGTTCTTCTTTCTCTAATTGCTTTAGGTGTAAGGTTAGGTTGTTTATTTGAGATGTTTCTTGTTTCTTGAGGTAGGATTGTATTGCTATAATCTTCGCTGTTAGAACTGCTTTTGCTGCATCCCATAGGTTTTGAGATATCATGTTTTCAATGTTATTTGTTTCTAGGTATTTTTTGATTTCCTCTTTGATTTCCTCAGTGTTTTCTTGGTTATTTAGTAGCATATAATTTAGCCTCCATGTGTTTGTATTTTTTACAGATTTTTTGCTGTAATTGATATCTAGTCTCATAGCATTGTGGTCAGAAAAGATACTTGATATGGTTTCACTTTTCTAAAATTTACTAAGGCTTAATTTGTGACCCACGATATGATCTATCTTGGAGAATGTTCCATGAACACTTGAGAAGAAAGTGTATTCTGTTGTGTTTGGATGGAATGTACTATAAATATCAATTAAGTCCATCTTGTTTAATGTATAATTTAAAGCTTGTGTTTCCTTATTTATTTTCATTTTGGATGATCTGTCCGTTGGTGAAAGTGACATGTTAAAGTCCCCTACTATGATTGTGTTACTGCTGATTTCCCCTTTTATGGCTGTTAGCATTTCCCTTATGTATTGAGGTGCCCCTATGTTGGGTGCATATATATTTACAATTGTTATATCTTCTTCTTGGATTGATCCTTTGATCATTATGTAGTGTCCTTCTTTGTCTCTTGTAATAGTCTTTATTTGAAAGTCTATTTTGTCTGATATGAGAATTGCTACTCCAGCTCTCTTTTGATTTCTATTTGTGTAGAATATCTTTTTCCATCCTCTCACTTTCAGTCTGTATGTGTTCCTAGGTCTGAAGAGGGTCTCTTGTAGACATCATATATATGGGTCTTGTTTTTGTATCCATTCAGCCAGTCTGTGTCTTTTCGTGGGAGCATTTAATCCATTTACATTTAAGATAATTATCAACATGTATCTCCCTATTACCATTTTCTTAATTGTTTTGGGTTTGTTATTGTATGTCTTTTCCTTCTCTTGTGTTTCCTGCCTAGAGAAGTTCCTTTAGCATTTGTTTTAAAGCTGGTTTGGTGGTGCTGAATTCTCTTAGCTTTTGCTTGTCTGTAAAGGTTTTAATTTCTCCGTTGAATCTGAATGAGATCCTTGCTGGGTAGAGTAATCTTGGTTGTAGGTTTTTCCGTTTCATCACTTTAAATATGTCTTGCCACTCCCTTCTGGCTTACAGAGTTTCTGCTGAAAGATCAACTGTTAACCTTATGGGCATTCCCTTGTATGTTATTTGTTGTTTTTCTCTTGCTGCTTTTAATATTTTTTCTTTGTATTTAATTTTTGATAGTTTGATTAATATGTGTCTTGGTGTGTTTGTCCTTGGATTTATCCTGTATGGGACTCTCTGCACTTCCTGGACTTGATTGACTATTTCCTTTCCCATATTAGGGAAGTTTTCAACTATAATCTCTTCAAATATTTTCTCAGCCCCTTTCTTTTTCTCTTCTTCTTCTGGGACCCCTATAATTCGAATGTTGGTGTGTTTAACGTTGTCCCAGAGAGTTCTAAGACCGTCCTCAATCTTTTCATTCTTTTTGCTTTATTCTGCTCTGAGGTAGTTATTTCTACTATTTTATCTTCCAGGTCACTTATCCGTTCTTCTGCCACAGTTATTCTGCTCTTGATTCCTTTTAGTGAATTTTAAATTTCATTTATTGTGTTGTTCATCACTGTTCATTTGCTCTTTTAGTTCTTCTAGGTCCTTGTTAAATGTTTCTTGTATTTTCTCCATTCTATTTCCAAGATTTTGGATCATCTTTACTATCATTACCCTGAATTCTTTTTCAGGTAGACTGACTATTTCCTCTTCATTTGTTTCATCTGGTGGGTTTTTACCTTGCTGCTTCATCTGTTGTGTGTTTCTCTGTCTTCTCATTTTGCTTAACTTACTGTGTTTGGGGTCTCCCTTTCTCAGGCTGCAGGTTTATAGTTCTCGTTGTTTTTGGTGTCTGCCCCCAGTGGCTAAGGTTGGTTTAGTGTGTTGTGTATGCTTCATGGTCGAGGGGAGTAGTGCCTGTGTTCTGGTGGATGAGTCTGCCTCTTGTCTTTCTGGTGAGCAAGACTGCATCCGGTGGTGTGTTTTGAGGTGTCCGTGACTTTATTATGATTTTAGGCAGGCTCTCTGCTAATGGGTGAGGTTGTGTTCCTGTCTTGCTAGTTGTTTGGCATAGGATGTCCAGCACTGTAGCTTGCTGGTCTTTGAGTGGAGCTAGGTCTTAGTGTTGAGATGGAGATCTCTGGGAGAGCTTTCGCCGTTTGATATTACATGGAGCTGGGAGGTCTCTGTTGGACCAATGTCCTGAACTCGGTTCTCCCACCTCAGAGGCATAGGCCTGACACCTGGCCGGAGCACCAAGACCCTGTCAGCCACATGGCCTGCTCTCACGCAGCCACGAGCTGGGCGGGCCGTGCAGGCCGCACGCGCGTGTGCGGGCCAGTACGTGAGGGCAGCTGCGCCTAGATTTACTTTTAAAAAGCAAGGAATTTTCATCGTTTCTGACTCTGTCATTACCTGTATTTGATTGGAATGCAAAATGTATTGTAACCCGTAAACGAGCAAATTAACATATAAACATATGGATCTATTTGCATGTATTTTTATGTAGATATATATTCTCTAGTGGTAGTGGAGGAGAAGACAATTTAAAATCTTTGATGATGATTCTCTGGTAACATATTGCAGTCGACTTCAGTATGGTATAATAATTGTAACATTGGGAACAGCAGGAGATACGATTGTTTTCTCTGTGCCATTTTTCTTTTGTATCTGAGAATAGAATAATCTCCCATTGTGTGCAGGGAAATTGCTGCTTATCTTCCTGAAGCTCCTAGACTAGTAACATTATTCATCCCCAAAAGCATCAATGTACAGTGTTAAGCATGGAGAGGGTAGTGGCAAAGTATGTGCCCTGAGGAGGAAGTTCTTGGTGTCTGATATTATAAGGTGTCATATGATCTCCCTTTATCTGCGCATAAATCAAAGACATAATAACTATCTTTCTCTAGTTTCCAAAATTTCAGTGCAGCCAAGACAAAATTTTTTCTTTCCCATTGCCATGTGTTTTGTGGGATTTTTAATTGGCAGTATTTGGTGTATTTGGCCCAATGAGCAGACTGATTTCTTGATACTTGTATAAAATATTGCTCTTTCAGAAACTGTAGTTGGAAATAAAAGTGGCCAAGTTTGAATGATCAAAGTCTGTCAGTGAAGATTCACATCTGCCAAGCCTGTTTCCCTCTTAACAAGTTAGAAGGGCTCTCTCATCAAACCTTAGACCAGTGTGTATGCAATACTCAGACACATTTTTTTTAAACATCTTTATTGGCGTATAATTGCTATACAATAGTGTGTTAGTTTCTGCCGTACAACAAAGTGAACCAGCTATACATATACACATATCCCCATATCTGCTCCCTCTTGCATCTCCCTCCCACCCTCCCTATCCCACACCTCTAGGTGGTCACAGAGCACTGAGCTGAGCTCCCTGTGCTATGCAGCTACATCCCACTAGCTATCTGTTTTACATTTGGTAGTATATATGTCCATGCCACTCTCTCACTTCATCCCAGCTTACCCTTCCCCCTCCCCGTGTCCTCAAGTCCATTGTCTACATCTGTGAACAGACACATTTTTAGCACAGCACATTTGTTTTTTCTGCCAGCCATTTGATGAAACTCAGCGACTTAAGGCTGCACCAGTTCAGAAATCCATATGGAAGAAATATCCTGGCAATGTTCATTTCAGCAAGGCAGCAGGGGCTCTGTAATTTTTCACACAAAGGGGGTGAAGGAGTAGATCAACATAACCTGATATGTTATACTACCAGTTAAGGATTGTTGTTTGGCTTGCAGTAGAAGCACTAGCCAGAACACTTTCCAGAAATACCACATAGGGTGACAGCCATCCCGGGTTGAGAGCTTCCTTCGCCAACGAGCCCCAACAATAGACATCCCCCCATCCCTAGTCTGGATACTCAAGACCAGCACCCAGCTCACATTGAAGCAAATAGTAGATATTTTTCAAAAACAATTCAAGGAAACAGCTTCACAGAATGTTATCTGGAGCCTTGAAAAAGAGAGGGTTTTTCCCGCCCTTTTATATATCGATTTCACATTATCAAAAGCTAGGGCTTCCCTGGTGGCGCAGTGGTTGAGAGTCCGCCTGCCGATGCAGGGGACACGGTTTCGTGCCCCGTTCCGGGAGGATCCCATGTGCCGCGGAGCGGCTGGGCCCTTGAGCCATGGCCGCTGAGCCTGCGCGTCCGGAGCCTGTGCTCGGCAACGGGAGAGGCCGCAACAGTGAGAGGCCCGCATACCGCAAAAAAAAAAAAACAACTAAATTCTTCTTTCCTCTGACCAAAAACACTGCTTCTACCTGTCTTAAAAGTGCATGTAGATTGTCGATCAGGTAGCAAACACACACACAGAGTTACACACACTTTCACACATTTGGCAGGAGGCTGCTGTCTGAAATGAAGTGGATGTTCCAGGCCTTTTCATCTCTCTCGTTCTCTCTCTCCTTGTTATTCATTTTTCTTGCTCAGTCAGGATGACTGGCAACTGACAGTTTCAGGTAGAGTAGAATAAACTTTTGGAAAGCATATCCATGATCAGTTTCCGGCTCCACCCCAGCCAGCTGTCCCCCATCATTTCAGAGGAGGTTTTATGGCCCATTGCATACACTGTTGGAGTTACTTCAGAAGATGGCACTGGGTCATGCCACATTGGCCCCGAAGAGTCATTTATGCAAAGAAGGATCATTCTTGGGACTTCCCTGGTGGTCCTGTGGTTAAGAATCCGCCTTCCAATGCAGGGGACATGGGTTCAATCCCTGGCTGGGGAACCAAGATCCCACATGCCACAGGGCAACTAAGCCTGTGTGCCACAACTAGAGAGAAACCCGTGCACGCAACGAAGGGCCCACACACCTCAACGAAAGATCCCATGTGCCACAGCTGAGACCCGACACAGCCAAAATAAATAAATAAATAAATAAATAAATAAATAAATAGAATCATTCTTCTTCAGGAATACAGGTAATGCTTTTTAAAAATAAACGTGCACATTACTTACGGTCCATGTAAAATGATGAGTCTTTCCCTTAAGGTACTTTTGTAGCTCAGGTTTTCATGTGGAGTTGTATGTGGTTGAGCAGATTTCTGTGATGCATCTGCCCACATGTGTGTCCATACACAGAGGAAAACTCTAGAATACATTCTTGTCTTGCTCTCATAAACTTTCATGTCCTGCCAGGGTTTTAAGATATTTTTAATTGTTTTTATTTTCTTCTAGTGGAGTCATAAGATCTCTTTAATTTTTTTTTTAACATCTTTATTGGAGTATAATTGCTTGACAATGGTGTATTCATTTCTGCTTTATAACAAAGTGAATCAGCTATACATATATCCCCATATCCCATCCCTCTTGCATCTCCCTCCTAACCTACCTATCCCTCCCCTCTAGGTGGTCACAAAGCACTGAGCTGATCTCCCTGTGCTATGCGGCTGCTTCCCACTAGCTATCTATTTTACATTTGGTAGTGTATATATGTCCATGCCACTCTCTCACTTCGTCCCAGCTTACCCTTCCCCCTCCCTGTGTCCTCAAGTCCATTCTCTACGTCTGCATCTTTATTCCTGTCCTGCCCCTAAGTTCTTCAGAACCATTTTTTTTTAAAGATTCTATATATATGTGTTAGCATATGGTATTTGTTTTTTTCTTTCTGACTGACTTCACCCTGTATGACAGTATCTACATCCATCCATCTCACTACAAATAACTGAATTTCGTTTCTTTTTATGACTGAGTAATATTTCATTGTATATAAGTGCCACGTCTTCTTTATCCATTCATCTGTCTCTGGACACTTAGGTTGCTTCCATGTCCTGGCTGTTGTAAATAGAGCTACAATGAACATTGTGTAACATGACTCTTTTTTTTTTTCTGTTTATTTTAAAAAAACTTTAATGTCTTGCATTTAAATTTTCATTTCTCTGCTAGATTTACATAAAGCACTATTTAATTAATTAATTACCTAATTTATAAATGGTAACTATTTTAGACTGTATTCTGTTACTGGTATGTAAAAATGCAATTCCTTTAGTTTCATTTTTTTTTATGTCTGACATTCTTATAAACTCTCTAATTCTAATATTTCTGTAACTTAAGAATTTTTTTTAATATCTTTGTTGGAGTAAAATTGCTTTGAGTCTTTTTGAATTATGGTTTTCTCAAGGTATATGCCCAGTAGTGGGATTGCTGGGTCATATGGTAGTTCTATTTTTAGTTTTTTAAGTAACCTTCATACTGTTCTCCATAGTGGCTGTATCAATTTACATTCCCACCAACAGTGCAAGAGGGTTCCCTTTTCTCCACACCCTCTCCAGCATTTATTGTTTGTAGATTTTTTTTATGATGGCCATTCTGAACCGTGTGAGGTGATACTTCACTGTAGTTTTGATTTGCATTTCTCTAATGATTAGTGATGTTGAGATCCTTTCATGTGTTTGTTGGCAGTCTATATCTTCTTTGGAGATATGTTGATTTAGGTCTTCTGCCCATTTTTGGATTGGGTTGTTTGTTTTTTTGATATTGAGTTGCATGAGCTGCTTGTAAATTTTGGAGGTAAATCCTATATCAGTTGCTTCATTTGCAAATATTTTCTTGAGTGTTGTCTCTTCGTCTTATTTATTTATGGTTTCCTTCACTGTGCAAAAGCTTTTAAGTTGCATTAGGTCCCATTTGTTTATTTTTGTTTTTATTTCCATTTCTCTAGGAGGTGGGTCAAAAAGGATTTTGCTGTGATTTATGTCATGGAGGGTTCTGCCTATGTGTTCCTCGAAGAGTTTTATAGTGCCTGGCCTTACATTTAGATCTTTAATCCATTTTGAGTTTATTTTTGTCTGTGGTGATAGCGAGTGTTCTAATCTCATTCTTTACATGTAGCTGTCCACTCTTTCCAACACCACTTATTGAAGAGACTGTGTTTTCTCCATTGTATATTCTTGCCTCCATTATCAAATATAAGGTAATAATATGTCTGTGGGTTTAACTCTGGGCTTTCTATCCTGTTGCATTGATCTATATTTCTGTTTTTGTGCCAGTACCATACTGTCTTGATTACTGTAGCTTTGTAGGATAATCTGAAGTCAGCGATCCTGATTCCTCCAGCTCTGTTTTTCTTTCTCAAGATTGCTTTGGCTATTGGGGTTTTTTTGTATTTCCATACAGATTGTGAAATTTTTGTTCTAATTCTGTGGAAAATGCCATTGGTAGTTTGATAGGGATTGCATCGAATCTGTGGATTGGTTTGGGTAGTATAGTCATTTTCACAATATTGATTCTTCCAATCCAAGAACATGGTATATCTCTCCATCTGTTTGTATCATCTTTAATTTCTTTCATCAGTGTCTTATAGTTTTCTGCATACAGGTCTTTTGTCTCCTTGGGTAGGTTTATTACTAGGTATTTTTTCTTGCAGTGGTAAATGGGAGTGTTCCCTTAATTTCTCTTTCAGATTTTTCATCATTAGTGTATAGGCATGCAAGAGATTTCTGTGCATTAATTTTGTATCCTGCTACTTTACCAAATGCATTGATTAGCTCTAGTAGTTTTCCGGTAGCATCTTTAGGATTCTCTATGTATAATATCATGTCATTTACTTCTTCTTTTCTTTACTTCTTCTTTTCCAATTAGTATTCCTTTTATTTCTTTTTCTTCTCTGATTGCTGTGGCTAAAACTTCCAAAACTATGTTGAATAGTAGTAGTGAGAGTGGGCAACCTTGTCTTCTTCCTGATCTAGTGGAAATGGTTTGAGTTCTTCACTATTGAAAATGATGTTGGCTGTGGGTTTCTCATATATGACCTTTATTATGTTGAGGTAAGTTCCCTCTATGCCTACTTTCTGGAGGGTTTTTATCATAAATGGGTGTTGAATTTTGTCAAAAGCTTTTTTGCATCTATTGAGATGATCATATGGTTTTTCTCCTTCAATTTGTGAATATGGTTTATTACACTGATTGATTTGCATTTATGGAAGATTCCTTGATTCCTGGATTAAACCCCACTTGATCATGGTGTATGATCCTTTAAATGTGCTGTTGGATTCTGTTTGCTAGTATTTTGTTGAGGATTTTGCATCTATGTTCATCAGTGATTTTGGTCTGTAGTTTTCTTTCTTTGTGACATCTTTGTCTGGTTGTGGTATCAGGGTGATGGTGGCCTCATAGAATGAGTTTGGGAGTGTTCCTCCCTCTGCTATGTTTTGGAAGAGTTTGAGAATTATAGGTGTTAGCTCTTCTCTAAGTGTTTGATAGAATTATCCAGTGAAGCCATCTGGTCCTGGGCTTTGTTTATTGGAAGATTTTTAATCACAGTTTCAATTTCAGTGCTTGTGATTAGTCTGTTTATATTTTCTATCTCTTCCTGGTTCAGTCTCAGAAGGTTGTGCTTTTCTAAGAAGCTTTCCATTTCTTCCATGTTATCCATTTTATTGGCATATAGTTGCTTGTAGTAATCTCTCATAATCCCTGTATTTCTAAAATGTCAGTTGTTACTTCTCCTTTTTCATTTCTAATCTGTTGATTTGAGTCTTCTCCCTTTTTTTCTTGATCATTCTGGCTAATGGTTTATCACTTTTGTTTATCTTCTCAAAGAACCAGCTTTTAGTTTTATTGATCTTTGCTATCATTTCCTTCATTTCTTTTTCATTTATTTCTGCTCTGATCTTTATGATTTCTTTCCTTCTGATAACATTGGGGTTTCTTTGTTTTTCTTTCTCTAATTGCTTTAGGTGTAAGTTTAGGTTGTTTATTTGAGATATTTCTTTTTTCTTGAGGTAGGATTGTATTGCTATAAACTTTGCTCTTAAAACTGCTTTTGCTGCATCCCATAGATTTTGGGTCGTTGTGTTTTCATTGTCATTTGTTTCTAGGAATTTTTTGATTTCCTCTTCATTTTCTTCAGTGATCGCTTGGTTATTTATTAGCGTGTTGCTTAGACTACATGAGTTTATATTTTTTACAGTTTTTTCCTGTAATTGATATCTAGTCTCCTAACTTTGTGCTTGGAAAAGATACTTAATATGATTTCAATTTTTCTTAAATTTACCAAGGCTTGATTTGTGGCCCCAGACATAATCTATCCTGGAGAATGTTCCATGAGCACTTGAGAAGAAAGTGTATTCTGTTGTGTTTGGATGGAATGTCCTATAAGTATCAGTTATGTCCCTCTTGTTTAATGTATCATTTAAAACTTGTTTTTCATTATTTATTTTTATTTTGGAAGATCTGTCCACTGGTGAAAGTGGCATGTTAAAGTCCCCTACTGTGATTGTGTTACTGTCGATCTCCCCTTTTATGGCTGTTAGCATTTGCCTTATGTATTGAGGTGCTTCTCTGTTGGGTGCATAAATATTTACAATTGTAATATCTTCCTCTTAGATTGATCCTTTGATCATTATGTAGTGTCCTTCTTTGTCTCTTGTAATAGTCTTTATTTTAAAGTCTCTTTTGTCTGATATGAGAATTGCTAGTCCATCTTTCTTTTGATTTCCATTGGCGTGGAGTATCTTTTTCCATTCTCTCACTTTCAGTCTGTATGTGTCCCTAGGTCTGAAGTGGGTCTCTTGTAGACAGCATATATATATGGGTCTTGTTTTTGTATCCATTCAGCCAGTCTATGTCTTTTTGTGGGAGCATTTAATCCATTTACATTTAAGGTAATTATCAACATGTAGGTTCCTATTACCATTTTCTTAATTGTTTGAGGTTTGTTATTGCCTGTCTTTTCCTTCTCTTGTGTTTCCTGCCTAGAGAAGTTCCTTTAGCATTTGTTTTAAAGCTGGTTTTTTGGTGCTGAATTCTCTTAGCTTTTGCTTGTCTGTAAATGTTTTAATTTCTCCGTTGAATCTGAATGAGATCCTTGCTCAGTAGAGTAATCTTTGCTGTAGGATTTTCCCCTTCATCACTTTAAATAATGTCCTGGCACTCCTTTCTGGCTTGCAGAGTTTCTGCTGAAAGATCAGCTGTTAACCTTATGGGCATTCCCTTGTATGTTATTTGTTGTTTTTCTCTTGCTGCTTTTAATATTTTTTCTTTGTATTTAATTTTTGATAGTTTGATTAATATGTGTCTTGGTGTGTTTGTCCTTGGATTTATCCTGTATGGGACTCTTTGTGCTTCCTGTCCGTGATTGCCTCTTTCCTTTCCCATATTAGGGAAGTTTTCAACTCTAATCTCCTCAAATATTTTCTCAGTCCCTTTTTTTTCTCTTCTTCTGGGACCCCTATAATTTGAATGTTGGTGTGTTTAATGTTATCCAGAGGTCTGTGAGACTGTTCTCAATTATTTTCATTCTTTTTTCTTTATTCTGCTCTGAGGTAGTTATTTCCGCTATATTATCTTCCATGTCACTTTTCCGTTCTTCTGCCTCAGTTATTCTGCTATTGATTCCTTCTAGAGAAGTTTTAATTTTATTTATTGTGTTGTTCATCGTTGTTTGTTTGCTCTTTAGTTCTTCTAGTTCCGTGTTAAATGTTTCTTGTATTTTCTCCATTCTATTTCCAATATTTTGGATCATCTTTACCATCATTACTCTGAATTCTTTTTCAGGTAGACTGACTATTTCCTCTTCATTTGTTTCGTCTGGTGGCTTTTTACCTTGCTCCTCCATCTGTTGTTTGTTTCTCTGTCTTCTCATTTTGCTTAACTTACTGTGTTTGGGGTCTCCTTTTCTCAGGCTGCAGGTTTATAGTTCCCATTGTTTTTGGTGTCTGCCCCAGTGGGTAAGGTTGGTTCAATGGGTTTGTAGGCCTCCTGGTGGTGGGTACTAGCGCCTGTGTTCTGGTGGATGAGCCTGGATCTTGTCTTTCTGGAGGGCAGGACCACATCCGGTGGTGTGTTTTGGAGTGTCTGTGACGTTCTTCTGATTTTAGGCAGCCTCTCTGCTAATGGGTGGAATTCTGTTTCTTTCTTGCTAGTTGTTTGGGTGTCCAGCACTGTAGCTTGCTGGTCATTGAGTGGAGCTGGGTCTTAGCATTGAGTTGGAGATCTCTGGTAGAGCTTTTGTCATTTGATATTACTTGGGACCAGGAGGTCTCTGGTGGACCAAAGGTATCTTTAGATGCAGGAACCTATTTTCATTTTATAAGAGTCCCTCTGATAATGTATTTGTCTCTTTTTCTTATCTTTGTTTAAAAGTCATTGCATTCTTTTAGGAAAATAGATTCACTGAACATTTTATGATACTGAATTCCTAACGTGAGGAAACTATTTAGAAAGCCTCTGGTCTTTGGAGTTTTGCAAAGAAAAAGAGAAACAAAAACAGTCTTTTGTACTTTTTTTTGTGGCTTTACTTATAGTTTTTTTTTTACTTATAGTTTTAATCTGAAGTGTTGTTTCATCTCTGCCAGATCAGCAAATAATCAGTGTCTTTAGATTCTCTTAGAATGTATTTCTTTCTTCCTCCTTTCCAACAAAGTAAAATGCAAGTATTTAAATATATCTTACCACTCAGTGCCAAACACAAAAGAAATGTAAATATATCGTCAGCCTAATTCACATCTGCCAGAGAGTAAGTGTCGGATGCATGCTGATTAAACGTAATTTTTTTTTAACCAAGCTTTTAATTAGGCATCTGCACCAGGTCACACAGATGAAATTATAAAATATGATTAAGAAGGCTTTCATTCTTTTGAGAAACACGGGGCCATGCCAATGTCTTGGTATCCTTTTGCCTACAGATAAGAGTGTTAGAATCACTGGCTGTTTGTCAAAAATCAAGGAACCTTGGGGTAAGCCCCCAAAGGCCTGTCACTTGTCTGTTTAATAGCACCAGTGAAATTTCCCAGTGCCTTATATAAGTGCAGTAGAAGGGCTTTCCACATTCTCGTCAGATATAGGAACTTTTAAAGCTGCACCTTTGAAAATACCTTTTCTGATTTTCTATGCATGAAAAGAAACTAGACCAAGAAAAGTTAAATTTCTTGCCCCAAATCACATAGCTATTGATATAATTTATACTATAGCTTATGACGGTTACAGAGTTCTGTGGGTTACAGTGCCCTGTCACCTCTCTGCGTCAGCATCCTCAAAGCCTTCTTCCAAACAGCTCATTTTGGAGCACTGCAGAAAGCGGACTGGGATATTACAGTGGATTCCCCAGTTTGCAATTATTTGCTTCACTGCTTCCCTCTATTAACTTGAGTAATCAAAAGAATATTGCAGTTCATCTCTCAATTTTCATATTCAAGAATTAAGGGTATTTTACCCAGCATGTCAGTTGGTACGATTGGAGGGACACAAAAGTGTCCCCAAGTAAAAATATGTCCTGGTCTGTTTGAAATTCTTAACATTTGTGTTAAAGCTTGGGTTCAATTCCTAAATCTTACCTAATTACCAAGGTTCAGTTCTCCTAGGCTCAGTTTCCACATGTATAAAATACAGGTAACAATTGTAATAACCTCAAATGGATTTTTGAAGGATCGGATAAAACAGAATTTGTTAAATGCCAGATAACTATTAAATATATTAAAATGGTAGCCACTATGGTCAGAGAAACTCTAGGTGAGGTTAATGTGGTTAGAAAGGTAGAAAAGTTAAGATGTCAGGAAGAGTAACACACAGGAAGAGGTCACTAACTCTCAACAATAAATGGTGGTCAGAAAGATGATCCAAAAAGTGAAGTTGGTCTCACAGGGTAACTAGGAGTTTGTTAGTGGAGACAAAGCATGGGAAGAGAGAGGATGGAAAGATGTAGCATGTGTAGGACACAGCTCTGAGCTTGGCCTAACTAAAGTACAGAGTAGGTTGGAAAGAGGCAAGAGATGGTGAAAATGTAGACTGAGAGCCTTATATGCTGAGCTAGAGAACTTGGACTCTATTCTCTTTTTATGAGCAGGCACTGAAAGACATTAAGTAGAAAGGACATCAGAGAGTATGGTATGAAAAATGAGTTGATAGAGAGGCAGGTGGAAGGCAGTGCCCAGTGCTTTAAAGTCCCTGAAATTAATGCCTGTGACCTGCAGAATAGTAACACTCTCCTGGTTCCTGAGACGATCCTGACCAGAAGAGAGGGCTTAATAACAACTCCATGTAATCCTAGTCAATATGGGGTGAGATTAGGTAACCCCATAATCCCACAGACTCATTGAGTCATTCCATATGCTAGGCTTCCCTCTCCTCCTTCCCTAGTCTTTCCTGCTATGACATCAGGAAGACCAGCTAAGGGACTGTTCCAGGAGTTCATACAATGGGTAAGTTCCCAACCTAGGGTGGTAGAACAATTGCAGACATAGCTAAGAGGTAGAATCCAAGAACCTTAGTGTTAGAATTTCAGAGTGAAGAAAATGTCTTAGAAATCATCTGGTTCAATCTTCTCTATTTTTGCTATGGTGCCTGATTCATGGTAGTAAATCTTTGCTGAATAAATTAGTAAACAAATGAGGGATAAGACCCAGAGAATGACACCACTAATTATTGGCATACCTGGCATAAACTTTCTGCCATAAACATAAACCTTCTGACTCCTAAATCGGTGCTCTCTCCATTATGCCACACTTGGTTTTACAATGTAAAAAAAAAAGAAAGAAAGAGGATTAAAACATCTTATTTTAGTGCTACAGATCAATTCAACTCATTTTCATTCACAATGTCATTTATAATGTAGCACATAAGAATGAACAAAACTAAAATTCTCCTGATGAAGGCTTTTGTCCTGCCTCCTATACCTTCCATAACCTAAGTATTTGCTTTTGCATTTCTGCAAAATTTGTTGGTGTCTGCAATAATGCTCTTTGCAAGACAGATGTTTAAAGTCAATAGAATGATGGTAAGTTCCAGAACCTCCAAGATGGGATCTTCTCCAATTGATGGCTGTTTTAATAACTTTCACTCTGAAGAGGCCATTTGGGAATTTTAGAAACTGCTTTAAATTATTCCAAAAGACTGATGCTTCCACTTTTATGAGAATGGAAATTGAGGAAATAGTGATTTTTAGCAAAAGAAATTAGATTTAGGCATAAGGAAAAACTTTGGGGCAATAAGAAGCATTGAACCCTATAACAAATTCATCAGGAAAACTGAGAAAGCAAGGCAAAAGCCCCTGTATCTGGGGGATACTTATCATCAGACCTTTCTCACTTTGTGACATAGTTGAGAAAATACCAAGACCCTCACGTGTGGATGCTCTACATCCCATCCACCACCACCCCCGACAGCGCCTGCCACACAGTTCACCCATCCTCTGTCCTGATCCCTCCACCCTAGCCACATTGTACTTCTATTCCAGAAGGGAATGAGGAGTCTGAGGATACTGTCATGAGGCACTAGTCTTCCTTGTTGGGAAACAGTGTGTTCAGCTACAAGGATGAACATTATCTGTCCTCTCAAATTTCTGCAAGAAAACTGCCAAATAATTTAATAAAATTCAGCAGTTTCTTTTTTTAAAACTGAGCTACTTATTCTTTCTCCTTCTTAGGATATTCTTGCTTTCCACTCTTTATCAGTCATTTGTTAAAAATTTTTAATATGTGTATTTGTATATGTAATATCATGATGGCTGAGCATTTCCACAGACATCTCTTCCGTATAAGGTAGAACAGCTATTGTTAGCCCATTTTATAGATGATGAAACTGGTGAATGACTTTCTCAAAGAACAACCCAAGGAGACCCAGCTTTAATTTTATTTGTCAATCTGACATACCACAGTGCTTCACTTTGGGGAATACATTTTATCAAGAACAGTTATTTTCAATTTAATTGAAGTGATGAGTGGCACATGCCCAAAAGTACATATCAAAATTTATTGTGTTTTGGGGGATTATAGAATAGAGGGAAAATGAATATTCAATATTATAATAAAATTGCCTGTTATAATAAAATCATATATTGTTATTATAAAAAACACAAACTAACACAAGCTTCAGAAAGAAGAAAGGGCAGCCAAATTGTATTAACTGGAGAGTAAACTCAAAAAATAATAATTTTTCAATGTAAAATACATGTAATTGGTGGGATGGGAGTAGTCAGTGAATTTTTTTTTTTCTTTTAACAAAAATCTATACGACTTGGCAAAAACAAGTTAGAAACACAGCAGTGAATTTAGCTGTGAAATCCAATCCAGTTTTTCTTTTCTTAAGTCTTTCTATTCTTTATCTAATAAGAATTTATCCTAAATACCTAAGAAGTTCTCAGCATAGTAATGATACTCTGTATTTTACGGAAAAAACTTGGAACAGGTAGAAAACTCTCACAAAGGAGTAAAGTTTGAGGTGAGTCTGTAGTCACAAACGTGAGACAGGAGCAATCTGTGTAGGAATAATGGAAGATATCTTTGAAGAGGTCAGGAAAGAAATGAATTATCTGGAATGAAGTTATACACAGAAAAGAAGTGCAATTGAGGGTAGAGGAACAGCAGGATTCAAATAAAAAGGCAAGTTATCAAGTTATGAATTAGGAACAGTAAAGATACCAGCTTCCCAAGAAAGGTAACTTATTGGGATGAATACAAAAACAAGTTGGAAAGGCTAGTGGTAAAGAGTGTTAAGCAGTAGGTCTGAAGATTGAGTAGTTTGAAGTTAATAGAGGAGACAGTAGGATCAGAATGGAGTGTGAAGTGAACTATTCTAGTCTGGTCCAAGGTGGTGCTTAAGGAAGGTAGACAGCAGGTGGCAAGTGAGAGCAGCTGAAAAGGGAGATTGTATAGCCTCAGTAACTCAAAGAAGGTGGGAGCAGAGGAAAGAGGTCTAAAAATAACTCCATTTTAAGCAATCAGTGCTTTACTAAAGAGTGCTCTATTTTATCCAAAATGATGAAGTACCCAAGAGGTATCCAATATTGTACTTTGATTTCCATGACTAAGAAAGAAACCAATTACCTTAGAACATTTTCTCATACAGGCCAGCAGTTTACACTTCCTGCTTCATCAGCCTCACTCTCCTTCACTTGCACTTTGAAATCCCATAACTGGGAATCAGGTCATTATGAGATCAGCCCTGTTGGGGACACCAAGCTCATCAGTCACACCAAATTTGACCAATAGACCTGAAGGCAATAGCCCTAAAACCGTCTGGCCTCAATATGTCCTAAAGTGAATGGCCATTTAGGAAACAATGTAACCTTGCAGGCAATATGGCAATGAAAATGTGTGCTAGGCTCTCAAAAGAAATGCAGCATCTTACTTTTATGGAGAACCTTTCTTTGGTAAAATTAAAAGTGTTTTCATAAGGATGATCTCATTCTCACAGTAGCCCTGTGAAAGAGGAAATGGAGGAGATATTTTAATTCTCATTTTATAAAAGAATAAATTGAGAGATGGAGACATCATGTGACTCCTTTTCCATTCTCCCGTTTAAGTAGGCCAACAGGGTTAGACCTAGAGCCGGTTTTCCTAACGACGTCCGTTTCTGTGCTCATAAGCCCAGTCTATCTCAGGACTTGGCATGGCACCATCAGAAGGCACATACCAGGTGGCTCATATTTTTACTTCACAACATGTAAATGACATTTATACAGCATGGTCTATAAATAGCCTACCCAATGAGTTCTCCCTCTGAATAAGCAAATGTTTGCTTACGTCTCCATCTCCAATAGTTTTGGCATAACACAGTATCTAGACATCCATTTCCTTTTTTTAAAAAAAAATAAATTTATGTATTTGTTTTTTTTTTTTAATTTTTGGCTGCATTCGGTCTTCGTTGCTGCGCACGGGCTTTCTCTAGTTGCAGCGAGCAGGGGCTACTCTCCGTTGCGGTGCACAGGCTTCTCGTTGTTGCGGCTTCTCTTGTCGCAGAGCGTGGGCTCTAGAGCACAGGCTCAGTAGTTGTGGCGCACGGGCTTGGTTGTTCTGCAGCATGTGGGATCTTCCTGGGCCAGGGATCGAACCCATGTCCCCTGAATTGGTAGGTGGATTCTTAACCACTATACCACCAGGGAAGCCCTAGGCATCCATTTACTTTTAAAGTGAGCAGTTAAGTAGTGTCAAGTTGTTAGATAGTTCTGTCCTGTGATAACTGGCCCCTCATCTTTTACATTCAGAAACCTTCTGAGTAGCTCCACAAAGGTATTATTGCAGGGTCCTTTATCACTCGCTTGCTTGATGACTTGAAAAATTGCTCTGGGTGGAAAATATCCATAAATTTTAGAAGGCAGTCTTACTAAGAACCACAAATAGTTCTTATTCTGTTTCTGAATAGCAAGATCACATTAAAACTCACTATAATAGATAATATTAATCACTATAATTCAAATAACTATTCTTTAGACCTGGCAGGGAATTGTGAGAGCTTTGAACTTAGTTCTTTTTTCCTGTGAATTTCTGGCATAGCAGAAGGAAGAATAAAGCATGCTTGGGGGCTGGGGAGTTTGTTAACTATGATTAAAGTTAGGGAGAGCTATAGAGGAAAATGGCATTTGTTACTTTCCTGCCTTTTACTTGCCCACTCAGGAACTCATATTCATCCTTAATTATGACTGTGGTGGGAATATCTAGGTGGGACTGTCCTGATTTTATAGACGGATATAACCGAGGACAGATAATAATTAGTGAAATAGCAATTATCCTTCGCATAACAATTTACAGCTTACAGACACTTTCACCTGTGTGATCTCATTTTCTATTTCCTGTAGCACACTAAGTTGCTATTATTATTGTTCCTCATTACTTCTGAAGAATCTGAGTCACAGAGGATTTAAGTTAGTTTTGAAAGTCACACAGCTAGTAAGTGATGGAGCTGGGAATCAGTCCAAAGATGTTTGGTTCCCTATTCCATGTAATGTCTACTATACCATGCAGCCTCCCAAACGTACAGAGGATGTTCGATCAAGAACGGAGGTGGGCAGAAAAATAGTCAATGTGTTTAAAAACAGAAGACTAACCTAATAGGAAAATCGGGAAAAGGAGAGGTACTAAAGAGAAAACCCAAATGGCCAATAAACATATGAAAAGATGCTCACCCTTACTAGCAGAGTGGGAAATGCAAATTAAAACCATGGTCACACCCATTAGATTATTGAAAATTAAAAGTCTGAGAATGGCAAGCATTGTGTCAGATGGGGAGCAATGAAAATTCTTCTACCCTACCGAGGGGAGTGAAAACCGATTTGACCGATTTTGTCAGCCATTTCCCGTTTCTAACAGAGTTGAAGACACAACTGGCCTGTGTCCAGCAATTCTACCCCGAGGTAGATACCTCACAAAAACTCTCCCATATGTGCATAAGGGCCATGGAAAGAGGTTCATAGCAGAGTTATCTTTAATAGCCCAAAATTCACAAGAACCCCAGTGTCCACTAACAAAAGAATGGATAAATATTAATAAATAATGATGTAGTCATCCAACAGATATTATATTGCAATGAAAGTTAATGAACTAGAGGTAAATGTATCAAAAGAGATAAGTATCATAAATACATTTTGAGAGATTACAGAAGATTAATATGTATGCCATTTACAAAAGGTTTAAAATATGCAAAAACATTTTAAGAGATATTATTTAGTGGTTAAACTATGTAGGGTTTATGTGTACCTAGATATGTCATAAAAATGTAAAGTACATGTGACTAACAAACCTCAAATGCGGGACAATGGTTACCTTTGGAAAGGGCAGTAAAGGAGGGCAAGTGGGAGAGGATGCTACCCAGGGGGCTTCAACTGATATAAGCAATGTTCTAATCATTAAGCTGGATGATAGTACACAAGTATTTATAGTCTTTCAACCTTTCAGTGTATAAATATATATAGTAACTTTAAAAATAGAAGGGGCAAGGAGGAGAAGAAAAAAAGTTTGTCTGGATCAGATACGTCTCTGGGACTCTGGCATGACCTTAACCAGTTAAAAATGATGCCAAAGCATTCCCACCTGCCACAGTCTGTTAAGAAGTCACAGTAGCAGAGTGGATGCCCATCCCAATTCAGTCCTGAGTCATGGCCCAGTGTCCCAGACGTTACACCAGCACCCTCTCTGATAGACATAATTGAAGAGTGAAGTTCCACCTGACCAATCACATAGTCTGTGACATTTTCCAGAATGAGACCTAACCTGGATCACCGAAAATGTTATTTTGTTTTGTTTCGTTTTGTTTGTTTGTTTTTGCTTTTCTGTCTATATCTTTAGCACTTTCAAGCAGTCCTCTAGCATTTGGGAAGAGTGTTAGCTGAGAGTATGTAGTAAAGGGCATTTTACACAGCAATGTTCTATTCATAGAATTATTTATTTTTAAAGTGTGTTTAGTGGAGAAATCATTTTGTATCAGACAACTAAGAGAAGCCAAAAAAGTATTTTACTCTGAAAATTCAACTCTGTTTTTCATTTTTGATGTTTGCAATTTTGATGGGCAATGATGTCTCAGAATGAAATCCCTAGCCATTTACACTACCCATTTCAGAAGTATCCTGATAGACTGATATCTGTTGAATTACTCATTTGACAATCTGTGAAAACATGTCTTTTAATCTCTCATATACTCTTCAGCACAGTCAGGCACAGTCTCAATTTGCAAGTTCAATTCTCAAATATTATGGTTTTTGAGGGTAAAAATATCAATCCATGATAGAGCAGTGCTCCGAAACTAAAACTGTTATTCATACATAATTGAATTTTTTAAACAATATCTCAAACAAACATGTTTTCCCTGCATTTTAAGAAGGAAATATTGTCTTTCTGGATATATTTTATAGTGAATAATTTGCCTTCAGGACATTTTTAATAACATAAAGTTAACTTCTGATCAGTGGGCTTCTGTAACTCTGTGATTAAATTCATTGGGGAGAAAGGACAAATGCCTTTTTTGAAAAGATCTGCAGAAATATCACTTTATCTAAGATGGAGGATGTCTTTGGAAGCTTCCTCTTTGAAAGCCAGGGTCTCACATCCCCTTCCTCCTATTTTAGCAGCAATAATATTGATAATGGTCCACGTTTATTGAGCATTCACCATATGTCAGGCATTGTGCCAAGCCCTTTTCCTGCATCATCTCATTTCACCCTCACAGCAGCTTTACAGATGAGGAACTGTGGCTCAAAGCAGGTAAGTCATTTGCCCAGTCGCACAGATCTGCTAAGTAGTAGAGCCAGGATATGGACCCAGATCGCTGATCCCCTAATCTGTCCTCTTGATCTTTACTTGTGTGTACATGGAACCTTTGCAATTACACTTTGCTATAGAGAGATAAAATGGGCAAAATATTTTCCTCTTCCATAAAAAGGAAAAAAAAAGACAGTTGACTCAGACAAGTGAGAGCAAAAAACCCATATACTGGGCTTTGTTCTTCATCCAAAACTTATGACTACCACTTCTCAAATTCTGAAATTTCTGAAAACTTCTGAAAATTCTATTAACTGATTTGCCCTGAAGATGAAAAAGAAGCATAGAATGTGTGCTTCTTCAAGGTATAAATTCTAAACTTTTCTTTCTGAATATGGAGTTGTTTCTGAACTTCAGGAATAACCAAATAGCATTTTTTTTCAGCATTTAATCACTATATTTGTTGGCAGACCTGTTGTAACCTTGAGCCACCTACAGGGAATTTAAATACTATTCTAATTGATCTTCTCACTGCTTACTGAGAAACAGAGCACGTCTTTCACTAGTCTCATAAATAATTCCATTTCTCTATGTCAGCGTTAATTGAACTTACCTCATGTTGTCAATCTCTTTCTTTTTTTCCCTTGCAGGTGATGTCATTGTCTATATTAATGAAGTTTGTGTCCTTGGACACACTCATGCAGATGTAGTCAAACTTTTCCAGTCTGTTCCTATTGGTCAGAGTGTCAACTTAGTGTTGTGTCGTGGCTACCCTTTGCCCTTTGATCCTGAAGATCCTGCTAACAGCATGGTGCCACCCCTTGCAATAATGGAGAGGCCACCTCCAGTGATGGTCAATGGAAGACATAACTATGAAACATATTTGGAATACATTTCTCGGACCTCACAGTCGGTTCCAGATATAACAGATCGGCCGCCTCATACTTTGCACTCAATGCCAGCTGATGGTCAGCTAGATAGCACGTATCCACCACCTGTCCATGACGACAATGTATCTATGGCTTCATCTGGGGCCACCCAAGCTGAACTTATGACCTTAACCATTGTGAAAGGTGCCCAGGGCTTTGGCTTCACCATTGCAGACAGTCCTACAGGACAGCGGGTGAAACAAATACTTGACATTCAGGGATGCCCTGGCCTGTGTGAAGGCGACCTCATTGTTGAGATCAACCAGCAGAATGTACAGAACCTGAGCCATACGGAAGTAGTGGATATACTTAAGGACTGTCCCATTGGAAGCGAGACTTCTTTGATTATCCATCGAGGAGGTAAGATAAACACTGGCTCAGCAATCAGTATGCAGGTGAAGTAGTAGAACCTTTACAATAATATCAAAAAATGGAAGTTTCTCTGGAGTTGAATGAAATGGCACTTTTTTAATTTTAATTTTTTTAACTTTATTGAGTATAGTTGATTTACAAATGTTGCGTTGATTTCTGCTGAACAGCAAAGTGATTCAGATGTGTGCGTGTGTGTGCGTGTGTGTGTGTGTGTGTGTGTGTGTATTCTTTTTCACATTCTTTTCCATTATGGTTTATCACAGGACATTGAATATAGTTCCCTGTGCTATACAGTGGGACCTCGTTGTTTTTCCATTCTATACATAGTAGTTTGTGTCTGCTAATCCCAGACTCCCAATCCATCCCTCCCCCACCTCCCCTCCCCCTTGGCAACCACAAGTCTGTGAAATCATACTTTAAAAAAATGAAGGTAAAACGGTAAGTAAGAAAGAAAAACATGAGTCCAGGAAGCTGTGCTTTTTAATTTTGAGAATGTATCTTTTCCTATGTTATATTAAGCACAATAAAAATAGTGTTTTCAGTCTTACAAATATATATTGCTGTGGGGAATTCCCTGGCGGCCCAGTGGTTAGGACTCTGAGCTTTCACTGCTGAGGGTGTGGTTTCGATTCCTGGTTGGGGAACTAAGATCCCGCAGGCCATGCGACATGGCCAAAGGGGGTAAAAAATATATATATATATGGCTGTGAGCTGAGAGGGTAACGGTTGAATTCCCGAGTATGAGTGGGTTGTATTCCAAAAGTTCACTAATGTTTCAGTTGTGGCGGCTTCGAACTGGTTTCCATTGACTTAATTAAGAAAGCTGATTTTTCCCAAGGAAGTGATACTCTGAGCTGTGCATAGGTTTGCAGGCTAGCATGTGGAAGCTGGTTCAACTCCTTCCAAGCTCAAGTACAGTCTTGATAATCCCCATAAGGACCAATGGGAGCTGTGTCTCCATAGAAAAATCATTTCAGAGTTGTAAATAGCATTGCTCAGGACACTTCTATTACTACAGGGATGCTCCATCAATCATTACCCATAGGGCTTCCCTGGTGGCACAGTGGTTGAGAATCCGCCTGCCAATGCAGGGGACACGGGTTCGAGCCCTGGTCTGGGAAGATCCCACATGCTGCGGAGCAACTAGGCCCGTGAGCCACAACTACTGAGCCTGCGCGTCTGGAGCTTGTGCTCTGCAACAAGAGAGCCCGCGACAGTGAGAGGCCCGTGCACCGTGATGAAGAGTGGCCCCCCACTCGCCGCAACTAGAGAAAGCCCTCGTGCAGAAACGAAGACCCAACACAGCCAAAAATAAATAAATAAATAAATAAAATTTTTAAAAAAAGAAACTTGTTTAAAATATATATATATTAAAAATATAATAATAATTACCCATAGTGCCTTCTGTACCCTGGGAAGAAAGCTATGGAACAGGCTTGGGGCTGAAGTTCTGGGCTGGGTGTTCCAGGTGAAGTATGGAACTGAGAGCAGTGAGGACTGTGGTAGGACCTCTGAGCCCTGGAGGTGTTTCTTCCCTTCCACCTGCTCTGTGGGGAAGGGAATGGGGCTAAGCAGAGGCTACCTCCTTCATTTCTTTCCTACTCTGCTCTTGACTATCAGTGAAACTAGGGAGAGAAAGGAGGGAACGGTCACAGATAGAGAGGATACTTGAAAACAGGGTATAAATGAAAGGGCTCAGGCTAAGTCCTGGTTTTCTGCTTACCAATTTGGGGACTTAAGACACTTAGTCCATGAGCTTCAGATGTCTCATCTGTTATATTGGGATGATAATACTACCTAACCTGATGGAATGTTCTTAGTATAATGGGCCGCATAGGTGCTCTTTAAATGTCTGTTGAGTGTAGATTAGCACCAAAGCTACAGCAGGGATGCGTCAGAAGGAGCAGTACTGCGAGGAACTTGTGCGTGAAGAGCACACGTGTGGCAAACATATGTGATTGTCTATTCAAAGAACTAAAAACAGGGTGAAAGCCCTGTCAGTTTGAAATGCAAGTGAAAGCAGTCAAAGCTGAAAGAAGCACCTTTTATGATGTATTTGGCCCTCTCTGCAGGTGTTTTCCCTTCAAGGAAGTATTTACATTATTGATTTTTGTGTGAAAATGGACACCAAATACTAGGCATTTATGAGCAACACTATACAAAGTACTATGTTCCTATCTTAAAAAAAAGAAATTAATATGATAGCAGAAGTCTTAAATGTGACCTTCAAGCATTATTATAAAATAGCACTTGAATCTTGATAATTAAATATTGACAGTGTATTTTAATTTCACCCATTGCTTAAGATTAAAACAAATATCCTTAATTAAATAGCCATATCTTCTTCCCTTTTTTTTTTTTTTTTGCGGTACACGGGCCTCTCACTGTTGTGGCCTCTCCCGTTGCGGAGCACAGGCTCCGGACGCGCAGGCTCAGCGGCCATGGCTCACGGGCCCAGCCGCTCCGCGGCATGTGGGATCTTCCCGGACCGGGGCACAAACTCGTGTCCCCTGCACAGGCAGGCGGACTCTCAACCACTGCGCCACCAGGGAAGCCCCTGCCGTATCTTCTTAATGTGCAATTGAAAATCAAATCTTTGGAACAGGTTCTTGATATTAAATGGTATAACTGAAAATCACTTTGCAGTATCCACTGTATGATTCATAGAAACAAGTTTGGGCACTTTTTATATATAATACCTTTTTAAAAGGCATGATGTAGCAGAAAAAAGTATTCTGATATCGTTTTTTCATATATATATATAATATGATTTATATTATTGCCATTTGTACCTTTCCTGAAAACATTTCTGTCTGCCTGCTATCAGCTAGATTACCCTGTTCTTGCTTCTTTTCCCTCCACTCTATCCCACCCCCATTTAATCCCCAAGTATTCAAAGTTTTTTTTTGTTGTTCGTTTGTTTGTTTTTATTGAGGTAGAGTTGATTTACAATATTGTGTTAGTTTCAGGTGTACAGCATAGTGATTCAGTATTTTTGCAGACAGGTATAGAAATCGAGTATTCAGAGTTTTGGTTGCAGTTTGTTTTTGTTTGGGGACAAGGAATTTGTTTGTATTTTGTGGCTAGTGTCGAATTGCAGAATGTAGTACCCTGTAACGCTTAAAGTATTTCTAGTCAAATCCTCTCATGTTTTCCCGGATTCCCACAATTTGTAGTCAGCTCTCTGAAATTAATAGGAACTAACACCATGTTTTTGTGATGAAATTCACCTTGATTATCTTATTATAGGCTACTCATAAGTGCTTATGGCCTCACTCAGATAAGCATAAATCTTCAAGAGCAAATTCATACACCCGGGTCTTTGTGTCTGGATTATGGTTGTTTTAAATTATTTACTAGGATTTTGTTATTTATAAAGTGATTATGTGGTTTAATTGTTTCAAACAAATAGTGTCAGAAGGTATACAATGAAAAGTAATTATCTCTCCTTTCCCAGGATTCCAGTCCTTTTCCTAGAGGCAAACATATTGTTTGTATACACACATTTCTAGAAATTTTGTAGCCTTAACTAGCATGTATATATGTAGTATGTTTAACATAAATGGAATGATATTATACATACACATCTTGCTCTGAATATCTTGGTTATTAGGGTGTGTTTTATCCTTTAAGAAACATCATTGTGGGATTATTTACATACCATAGAATTCACCAATTATAATTATATACGTCAATAAGTTTTGCTAAAATGATATAGTTATGCAGCAATCACCATAATCCTTAGAACATCCATCATCCCAATTCCTTTAGCCCTCAGATAATCACTAACATGCTTTCTGGATAGTTTTGCCTTTCTAGAAATGTTTGTAAATGGAATCATACAGTATGCAGTGTTTTACTGAACATAACGCTGCTGAGATCTACCCATGTAGGTGCATGTATGAGTAGTTTGTTTCGTTTTATTGCTGAGTAGTATTCCCTTGTATGGGTACCACATTTTTTTTTTTTTTAATCCGTTTACCAGTGCATGGACATTTGAGTTGTTGCTAGGTTTTGGCATTCATAAATAATGTTGCTGTGAACATTTGGATATAAGTGTTTGTGTGTGCATACCTTTTCACTTTTCTTGAGTAGATAGGAGTGGAGTGGTAGGAGTGGAGTGGTACAGTTGGGTTATATGATAAGTGCATAGTTAAATTGTTCAGAAGTAGCTAGAATGTTTTCCAAAATGGCTATACCATTTTACGTTCCCACTAGCGATGTGTGAGGTTTCCAGTTTCTGCCCATTGTTGCCCATACTTGGTATAGCTAGTCGTTTTGATTATAGCCATTTTAGCGCCTGTATAATGATGCCTTTTTGTGGTTTTAATTTACATTTCTCTAATTTTTTCATGTGTTTACCATGGCATGTATTCATATGTTTATTAGCGTTAATTATCTTCTTTGGTGACATGCCTACTCAATATTTTGCCCGTTTGTATATTTATTAAGCTGTTTGTCGTCTTCCTATTAAATTGTTAAAGTCCTTTTTACATTCTGATTACAAGTCTTTTAAAAGATAAATGATTTGCAATTATTTTCTCCCAGTCTGTGGCTTGTCTTTTCATTTTCTTAATGCTTCCTTTTGAAGCACAAAAGTTCTTAATTTTGATGAAGTCCAATTTATCAGTATTTTCTTATATGAATCATTCTTTTGTGTTAGATCTAAGAAGTCTTTCCCTAATCCAAGATGACAAAGTTTTTCCTGCTTTCTTCTACAAGTTCTATAGTTTTATCTCCGATATTTAGACCTATAAACTATTTCAAGATCATTTTTGAGCATAGTGTAAGGTAAGGATCTAAGTGCATTTGGTTGCATTTGGACATCCAATTTTTCTAGCACTATTTGTTTAAAAAAAAAATCCTTTCCGCTTGGATTGCCTTGGCAATTTGTCAAAACCGAATTTGCATAAATGTGAAGGTTTATTTCTAGACTCTGTTCTCTTCCATTGACCTATATGTCTATCCTCATTGTCATACCACACTCTCTAAATTAGCTTTATATTAAGTCTTGAAATCAAGTAGTATGAATCCTCCAACTTTTGTCTCCTTTTTCAAAATTATTTTGGTTATTCTAGGTCCTTTGCATTTCCATATAAATTTTAGGATCAACTTTTTAATTATATTTTTAAGTAAAAGGCCTGCTGAGATTCTGATGTTGCATTCAATCTATAGAACAATTTTTGGAGAATTGCCAACTTGAATCTCTCCATTTATAAATATGGTATATTTCTTCTTTGGTGACATGCCTACTCAATATTTTGCCCATTTATATATTTATTAAGCTGTTTGTTGTCTTCTTATTAAGTTGTAAAAGTCCTTTTTACATTCTGATTACAAGTCTCTTAGAAGATAAATGATTTGCAAATATTTTTTTGAATCTCCTTTAATTTCTCTCAGCAATGGTTTGTAGTTCTTAATGTAGAGATCTTGTACTTCTTCTGTTAAACTTATTTCTAGCAATTTTATTCTTCTTGATAATATTGTGAATGTGAATGGAACATTGTCCATTTTCAGATTGTCATTTTCAGATTGTTTATTGCTAATATATAGAAATACATATGATTTTTGGTTTTGATCTTGTACACTGTAACCCTGTTACACTCAGTTCTGGGGGCTTTTTCTTTTTTTGTAAATTCCATCAGATTTTCTACATAGACTATTATGTCATCTAGTAGTAGAGCTTTATTTTCTTTCTTTCCAAGCTGTATGTCTTTGATTCCTTTTCTGTGCTTTATTACACTAGCTGGAACCTCAAGTATGATGTCAAATAGAAATAATTATGAGGGGACACCCTTGCCTTATTGCCAATTTTAGTGGGAAGGTATTAGCCTTTAACCATTTAGTATGATTTTTTTGATGTCATTTTTTTTTTTTTTTTTTTTGCGGTACGCGGGCCTCTCATTGTTGTGCCCTGGCCTCTCCCGCTGCGGAGCACAGGCTCCGGAAGCGCAGGCTCAGCGGCCATTGCTCACGGGCCTAGCCGCTCCGCGGCATGTAGTATCTTCCCGGACTGGGACACGAACCCGTGTCCCCTGCATCGGCAGGCGGACTCCCAACCACTGCGCCACCAGGGAAGCCCCTGATGTAATTTTTATATGCTGTATGATCAGGCCACTCAAGATGGCTGTTCTCTTGCTCTCTGGACATCCCTTGCTCAACCAGTGCCTGCTTCACCTAAACCCTACACACATGACTAACCTTCCCATATACTTGCCCCAGGCGCCAGCTGGTGATTGTTCTTATCAAAGGGGTGGTGAGGGGCGTGCCCCTTGCTGGTTTCCCTGGTAACTAATGAGCCCACCTGACATCAATTCCCCTATAAGTGGTAACCTCCCCTTCCCCCTGACCCTGTGAGTGAAGAAGACCGTTGAGGTGTTGCTTCAGGACCCTACTTCTGAGTGTAAGTTCCCCCATCCATTAAACCATTGATGTCTCTGTTGCAGACTCCGGACTCTTTCTTCAGTCTTAAAGCTGGGCAAGCACACGCCTTGTAGGCTTGCGGGTACAGCCCAACAATTGGCAGAGCCAGCCAGGAGACTGAGGAAACTCCCGGGAGCGCCGAGACGTAGGGAAATGCAGAATGGGGGATGGAAAGTTGCGGGAGTAGTCCTGAGGTGGCCGTCCACTAACATGCAGAGCCCAAAATTTCCAGGGGTGAGCCCGAAACTTGGGGAAATCCTGGGGTGGCTATCTACTAGTATATGGGTCTTATGGTGGCTGTCCTTGATGAATGTGGGCTGCCAAGAGATCTAGAGAACAGTGGCCTCTAATGCCTCTGCTATTGTATCAAAGTGAGCCTTTTGTAATTGGTTAAGCTAGCTTTCTAGAAGGAATTTCTCTTTTGTATTTCTCTGGTGCCTTTGAGATGCAAATGATCCACCTGGCCTCTCTGGAACTTTAATCTTCTGTGATCTCTAAGAGTAAAGGAGAAAAAGCTTTTAGTTAAACTCTATAGAAATAATTACGTTTTGGGAATATCTATCTAAAATAGTCTCTCCAGATTTTGGTAACTTGAAACTAAAGTTGAAAGAAGAGAATTCAAGGGTCATTTCAAATAGGATAAAATATCGGAACATTAAACACTGAGCAGGTCTCAGTTTACTACCTTTACCTGCTTAGGAGAGGAAAACTAATGCACGAAATTTTCCAGTCAGAAATGCAGTTACTTGCTTCTTGGTTTTTGCCAGAGATTAAGGTTTTTACGGGTTAAGAGTATAATCAGTCACAATTCTAGTTATTGTAAACAAGTTTCTTTTTTGAGTACATTGTAATCAGGTGCTTAATCAGGTGTCTTTTTTTTTTGCGGTAAGCGGGCCTCTCACTGTTGTGGCCTCTCCCGTTGCGGAGCACAGGCTCCGGACGCGCAGGCTCAGCGGCCGTGGCTCACGGGCCCAGCCGCTCCGCGGCATGTGGGATCTTCCCGTACCAGGGAACGAACCCGTGTCCCCTGCATCGGCAGGCGGACTCTCAACCACTGTGCCACCAGGGAAGCCCCAGGTGTCTTTTTATGTCTTTTGTCTTTTATAGACAGTTATTGTTTTACTCTGATGCTTTTGCAAAAGTGCCTCATCTTCAAGAAGATTCATAGGAAGGACCTTTTGACAATAACAGGTCCGTGGTAAATTTCAGATTATATTGCTGAACTGGGTAAGAACTTAAAGAATCCTAATGGAAGACCTGATGGCTTCATGAAAAGTTAAAAAAAAGGATTGGTCACTGAGTGAACTGGTGAATATGGTTATAATTTTTACGGGTTTTGTCTGGAATGTTACTGGTTTTGATCTGTGTTTTCCAGATACAGGGAAGCCCTTCCCCTCAAGTTGGTTATGATTTAGCAATTTGGTAAACTACACCTGTGGGTAGAATTGAAGCATTTTCCTTTTCTCTCTGCCTGGTCTCTCCAGAAATTAGAGACTCCTGGGTTCTGAGCAGCCTTATCAGGAAAATGGAAAAGACTGTCTCCTGACATGTGCAGGGATCTCAATATTCTGGGGACTTATAGAAGAGAAAAATCCACCAAGGCAGAGGCTGATAGCAGGGCTTTGGCATGGCTTTCCTGGCCTTGGGAGACCTTTTGGGAATTCAATCTGAGCTCCTGAGCCCCCCTCAGCCCCCCTCAGCCAGTTTGGAGGAGCCTATAAGGTCGATTGACCAAACTTGTTTTGCAGACAAATTAGTCTTGATTTGGCTGTGTTTGGTGGATATGAGGCTAATTTTAGAGAGAACAATATTATGTTTCAATGGATATTAAATTCTGGTTCTTTTGATTGAGGTCTGTACTTATCAATGTTATTGTGCTAGCCATACTTTTGCCCTGATGTTCTGGATGGAAAGAAAAGTATCTAGTGAAATTGTCTCAGAGTATAACTACTTATGAAGTGTGACACTGCTTGCTTTAAGTCTGTTGCTAAAAGCACGTGTTCAGTGCTTGTGTGACAGTTGGGGATAAGTGATAAAATGTATAGCCTGTTAAGTGTTTCCCCATCAACATCCCTTTGAGCCTTTTCACGTGATCTGATTAGTGCTCCCCCAACTCGAATGACTAGGCCAATATAAAGGAGGCCTGGCATCTAGGGACATGATCTACACCTGGGGTAGCAGCTAGCGCCCAGCAGCGAGGGAAGGATATTTTGTTCATCAGTACTTTCTATTGAAAGATTTGCAATCGAAAGGGAAAATGATGGGAAAATCTGCACACATTGAAGTATGGGGAAGTCCGAAGGCTTATACATGGTTTAACTTAAATTTTACCAACCAGAGTAGCCTGTTTTGTGGTCTTTCAGATAGGCATTGTACATCTGCTTTGGCCATTGAGGAAGGGAATGCATTTGAAAGTCAAAATGAAATAGCTGTTGTTCAGATATCCAAGGTAAAACTAGGTGGCCATTGTATATGTGGTATTACTGAAAACTTGAGTTATTTGAACTGTATTGCAGACCAGGACAGAAACCACAGGCGGGTGTGGTATTACCTCAGATGTGGTTTCTGCTTGTATTTTGGTTATGATCTGCTCTGTGTTGCGCCTATTAGATGTCTTACATTTCATCCCTATCCTGAGCGAAGGAAATTTATTCAAGGACTGAGTAACAACACTAGCCTCACTGTGAAAATGAGTCTGTTAATTGCTGGGTCTACGGTGAGATCCCATTGTTGTACTCCTCTAGACTTCCATGAAAAATTGACTCAGCTATTCTGACTATGGCAATGGGGCAAAAGACTCACCATCTTCCTGTCCCACATGCCCATACATCAGAAGGACCCCTGACAGTAAACATTCCTGTACAACTGGCTGCCCATGAGCACCACTGGGCTATGTTGTGTGGAATAGAATAGGCTGGCTTCTGGACACCCAAGTCCAGGCTTCTGGACACCAAAGTCCAACTAGTGGGATTAACTGTCTTTTGTTTGGAAAGACCTAATGGGTTCACTCCTAAAGGCACCCTACATAACATGGGGTGGCAGACTCTACTGTGACTGCTGACTCCTGGCTAGGCCACCAGAATGTTCGTTTTTTTGTGGGGTTTTTTTGGGGGTTTTTTTGTGGTACGCGGGCCTCTCACTGCTGTGGCCTCTCCCATTGCGGACCACAGGATCCAGACGCACAGGCTCAGTGGCCATGGCTCACAGGCCCAGCCGCTCCGCGGCATGTGGGATCTTCCCGGACCAGGGCACGAACCCGTGTCTCCTGCATCGGCAGGCGGACTCTCAACCACTGCGCCACCAGGGAAGCCCCAGAATGTTCGTTTTAAAGCCGAGCCTACCCCTCCCTGTGGGGGGTGGCTCTGGGTTTGTGAAAACCAGGGGTGGCCTTACCTGCCTGATAACTGGACAGGGCACTGCTGCTATTGACTCCCTTTACATTGACCCATTAAGCGCTTGGCTCCAAAGTTTGCCCACATCCTGGCAAATGACTGTTCACTGTTCTGAGCATAATAGGTAGCTTACTCTTGAGCCTTTCTGGCTGCTGTTGTCTGTATTGTGTTTGTGGTATCTGGTTGCAGTGCCCCCTACATATGTGACCCCAGGGATATCTCAGAAGAAGGGCGGACCAAGATTGTAAGGGTCGTGCCGGATATGTAGGGGTGGAGTGTATGTTCAGGCCACTCAAGATGTCTGGTCTCTTGCTCTCTGGACATCCCCTGCCCGACCAGTGCCTGCTTCACCTAAACCCTACACACATGACTGACCTTCCTATGTACTTGCCCCAGGCCCCAGCTGGTGACCGTTCTTATCAAAGGGGTGCTGAGGGGCGGGCCCCTCTGCTGGTTTCCCTGGTAACTAATGAGCCCACCTGACATCAATTCCCCTATAACTGGTAATCTCCCCCAAGCAAAGACCTCACTGCATCCTGTCTACCACCCGCTGCACACGGTGGGGTGTCACTCCAGAACCTTGCTCCCCAGTCCGTTAAACCATTGATGTCTCTGTTCCTGACTCCAGTCTGTTTCTTAGGTCATAAAGCTGGACAGGCACTGGCCTTGTAGGCCTGCGGGGTGCAGCCCAACATATGCCTTTTACCAGGTTGAGAAAATTCCCACCTTCTACTCTTAAATTGTTGAGAATCTTAATAATCAATATGTCTTGGCTTTCATCAAATTTTTTTCTGCAACTATTGAGATGATCATTTAGTGTTGTCCTTCATTAATATAGTGCTTTACATGATTTTTAAATATTAAACTACTTTTGCATTCCTGGGATAACCCCACTTGGTCATGGTGTAGAATTCTTTTTGTACGTTGCTAGATTCTCTTTGCTTATATTTTGTTAAGACTTTTGAACCTGTTGGCGGAGGTGTTCTATAATTTTCTTTTCGTGTAGTCTGTCTGGCTTTTTGTCAGGGTAACATTGGCCTCTCCCTCTCACTCTATTTTCTGAGTTTGTGTAAGATTGATATTATTTCCCCCTTAACAGTTCTGATAGAACTCACCAATGAAGACATCTAGGCTGGATTTTTGCTCATAGAGTGATTTTTAGTTACTAATTAAATTTATTTTCTTGATTTAGGTCTATTCTAATTTTCTGTTTCTTCTTGAATCAGTTTTGGTGTTTTATGTATATCTAGGAATTTTTACAATTCATCTAAATTGTCAAATTTGTTAGAATAAGGTTTTTAACAAAATTTTATAAAATTCCTTTTTGAGAACCAACTTTTGGCTTCGTTGTTTTTCTGTTTTCTATTTCAATTATTTCTACTTTGATCTTTGTAATTTCCTCTCCTCTGCTTGTTTTGTGTTTGAGTTACCTTGCCTCTTCTGTCATCCTGAGGTGAAAGCTTAGAGTAATGACTCTAGTTCTCTCTAATAAAAGCATTTAAAGCTATAAATGTCACTGTAAACAATTCATTAGCTGAATTCCATAAATTTTTATATTGTGTGTTTTCTTTTTTATTCAGCTCAAGATATCTTCGTATTTCTGTTGTGGTTTCTTTTTTAACCCATAGGTTACTTAGAAATGAGTTGTTTATTTTTCAGACATGTGGGATTTCCCAGTACTTTTCTGTGGATTTCTAATAATTTTTCCTTGGAGGAGAACGTATTTTGTGTGATTTCAGTCCTTTTAAATGTGTCAAGACTTGTATTATGGCCCAGTGCCTTTCTTTTTTTAACTTAACAGTTTATCTTAGAGGGCTTTATATATTAGTTCAGAAATATACCTCATTATTTTTAATAGCTTATTTAATCATAACTAATGGATATTTTAGTTGCTTTCATTTTTAATCTATTATTAAAAAGTGAGGTATCTGTACAAGAGAGTAAATCTATATTATAGATTCATTCCTTATTTCAACAAATATTTCTTTTTAAAATTTTTTATTAATTAATTTTTTTTTTTTTTGGCTGCATCGGGTCTTTTTTGCTGCCCGTGGACTTTTCTCTAGTTGCAGAGAGCGGGGGCTACTCTTTGTTGCAGTGTGCAGGCTTCTCATTGCGGTGGCTTCTCTTGTTGCAGAGCATGGGCTCTAGGCATGCAGGCTCCAGTTGTTGTGGCACATGGGCTCAGTAGTTGCAGCTCGTGGGCTCTAGAGCGCAGGCTCAGTAGTTGTAGCACAGGGACTTAGTTGCTCCACAGCATGTGGAATCTTCCTGGACCAGGGCTCAGACCCATGTCCCCTGTACTGGCAGGCTGATTCTTAACCACTGAGTAACCAGGGAGGTCCTCAACAAACATTTCTTGAGTGCCTACTATGTACTAGGCATTTTTTTTTGTCACTGGAGGTAAAGCAATAAACAAAATAAAGCACATGCTTTTTCCCATGGAGTTGACATTCCTTTGGAGGGTGACAAAACAATAAATGCTGACATAAATATGTCCTTTGTGTATTTGTCGCTTATCTCCTTATCCCCATGGAGTTTTATTCTTGAATATTAATTTTATCACCAGCGACTTTACTGGGTTATCTTAATGTTTCTTATATTTTATTCAGTTCATTTCATAGGATATGGGGGCATATAATCATACCACCTACAAATTACAGTCACTTTGCCTTCTCCCTTCCTATTTGTATACCTCTGATTTGTCTTATTTAATACATTTGACTGTTATATCCTGAACATTGTTGATTAATAGTGGGGATTATAGAAATTCCTATCTTATTCCTGGCTTAAATGAAAACTGTCTCATTTTATACAAACACAGTACTGACTTTTATTTATCATGTTAAGGAAGTACCCTTCAATTTCTATTTTATTAAGAATCTTTATCAAAAATGGGTAAAGAATTTTATCAAAAGCCAAAAAGGCATCTATGGAGATGATCATTATTTTCTCCTTTGATTTATCACTGTGATAAATCACATTAAGAGTTTTATTATTATTGAACTATCCTTTCATTCCTGGAATAAACTATATTATGCTTATAAGGTGTCCCTAGTTTCTATTTGTTTATATATAATTTTGCATCAACATCAATAAATGAGATTGGTCCCAAGTTTTCTTTCTTGGATCTTGTTTTGTTCTGATTTGCTCAAAGTTATGCTGGTGTCATAAAATCAATCAGTAGCTTTCCATCTCTCTCTGCTCTAAACGATTTAAGTAACGTTGAAGTTATCTGTTCCTTGAGGTTATGATATAATACACCTTGGAAATTACCTAGTTCTCGTGGGTTTGGTTTGGTAAGGGGAGGGATAACCTTTTACAGCTTTCTGGATTTCTTCCATAGTAACTCATCTTCTTAGAGTTTCTGTCTTGGCTGGACTTGGATTTTATAATTTATATTATAGCCTACAAAATTGTCTCTTTTATTCATGTTTTCAAATGTATTTAAATAGAATTGAATCAAGTATCCTCTCATTTTTTTCTTCCATTTTCCCCTTGACCTAAGAATATCTCTATTATTCTCATGTCTTATAGGTGCTGTTTTCTTGATTAGGTTGGCTAATAGTTCTCCTGTTTCAGTGGTTCAAGAAACATATTAGTTTATTTATAAATAATTTGTTGGCAGATGCTCAGTCTACTATGCAATAGGGAATCATTACACTTTCTACCCAAGGAGGCTGTTATTTGATGTCTGGAATAAAGCAACTCCAGCGTGACTACTAATCAATCCTTGTCATTGTACTATTATTTATATTAAAATGCAACAAAGTTCCCTACTTAATTTGTGAACCTCACATAAGTTAGAGTTGATTAATATTTGAAATTTTTTCTTATTTCTAGAAAACATGATACCAAAAGTTTTCACTAGATCAGAATATTCCCTTCTCATGCTGACAATATAATAATAAATAGTATCAGTAATGCACATCTTCTCTTTGTTTTACATTCAAATAGAATTCAGAGTATTTGAGAAGCAGCATAGACTATATCAGAACTTTGTTTGAGGGCAAAGCATAAAAATCATGGGCACCGAGAATTATGTCTATGTAGAGGACTCCTGTTTCAAAAAGCATGTTATTAAAAATATTGTATAACGAGTTTTAAACTGCACAGAGAAAATGTTAAAAACAAAGCTATAAGAAGTATTGACATTTTTAATAATGCTAACAGTTTTTTCTAAAAAAAAATTGGTTTAGAAGTAGTTTCAAATTCACATAAAAATTCTGAGTGTAGAATACAGAACATTGAATACCACTTACCCACATTGCTATTAACATTCTGCCCCAGTGTATGTGTGTATGTGTGTGCATTGGTGAATGTGCGTTTCTGAACCATTTAAGACTAAGTTGCAAATATCATGCCCCTTTACCCCAAATATTTTGGTGTTTATTTCGTGTCACTACTTGTTTGGAGAAATATGTAAGCAGCTAGTTAGTTAAAGTTATAAAAGATACTTTTAAAGAAGCACTTAGAACCACCACAACAACAAAATACTTAAGAGGTCATCAAAAGAGATTTTATCTAAAATAAGAGAGAGTCAATACTCACCAATAATAAGGATCTGTTACAGGAATATTTCTGAGAGAGAAAAGCACTGGTTATTTGAAAATAGTGTTATCCAGAGATTAGGTGAAAATCAAAGTGGATATTCCACAATCAATAACATGTAATTCAACGTTCCACTTGATATCAGCAGAAAACAGTATATATGGGACTTCACTGGTGGCACAGTGGTTAAGAATCCACCTGCCATTGCAAGGGGCATGGGTTCGAGCCCTGTTCCGGGAATATCCCACATGCCGCGGAACAACTAAGCCCATGCGCCACAACTACTGAGCCTGTGCTCTAGAGCCTACAAGCCACAACTGCTGAAGCCTGCACGCCTAGAACCTGTGCTCCGCAACGAGAAACCACTGCAGTGAGAAGCCTGCACACCGCAACAAAGAGTAGTCCCCGCTCTCTGCAACTAGAGAAAGCCTACATGCAGCAGCAAAGACCCAACACAGCCAAAAATAAATAAAATAAAAAATTAATAAATTTTTCAGAACACAATGATAAAAAAATATATTTAAAAAAAAGAAAAAACAACAGTGTATACGACACAGCAAACAGAAAACAAATCCACACCATGAGGTGTGAATGACCATGGCTTACTGGTTGCCGTATTAACAAATATGCCTTGGGTCTCAGAAGCTTAGCACAATAAAAGCCTGTTTCTCACTTATATGATTTCCAGTGCATATGTTCCTGGATCGCAGATTTCCTGGGCAACTCTCCTCCACATAGTGTGGCTCATGGAACCAGGCTTCTCCCTGGTAGATCTCCATGCCCTAAGGCCAAGCTTGAAGTCCCCAGCTGGGTCCTCTTTAACCAGCTGGCAGATAAAGTGCAAACAAAAGAATTAGAGGATCATGCAAGAGGCTTTGGGGCCAGCCCCGGGAGGTGTATTTATCACTTGCTCCTACAGTTAGTTGGCCGGAACTCAGTTTCAGGCCCCATTAATCGTAAGAGGCTGGGACATGTTGTATTGTGTGTCCAGGAATAAGGGAATGGTTTGGGGTCACACATATAGTAGATACTCTGCCCTTGATATTTCTAATATGTTGTCTGCACCTTGATATGCACATCAGGGACATATAACTACCAATTACATGAAAGTGAGATGGAATCTTTTTTGTAACATGATATTGTAATACGACTCATTTCAGGCTTTTGAGGTACATTCAACTACTGGTATATGTTTTAAAGTTCACAGGGTCTCCTCACGTTTCCCTCCTCAACCCAGTTTTCATGGGTAAAGAAACTAGTGTTAAGTAATTGGCCCAAGTTCAATGAATGTGTGTGTAGACAGAAGGATGGACAATTTATGGTCCCCAGATATAAGAAATATGAATAAACATCAATGACAAGGTACCTCATCATAATGTGAGAAGTGTCATGCATGTCACAAGCTATACACCAAGGTTGCACAGATGACCCTTAGTGTGAGAGAGACAGGATGGTGGGAATACTTGTAGAGTTGTCACACCACTTAGAAGCAGCAAAAACAGAACTCAAATCTGTGTCTTCCGACTACAGTATCGGTGAGTTTTACATTATGCCAGTTTCCCCCGACTTTATGCAAAGAAAATTTTGATGGCTTTTGCTTAGATATGCAGGATTTATTTATTCACTTAATAAGTATTTGTTGAGGACCTACTGCGTGCCTAGCACTGGTCTAGGTGCTAGAAATATGTCAGTAGTGCAAACACAGTCCCTGCCTCAAGAAGCTTATCTCCTAGCGGGAAAATTAAGTAGTAAACAAGGAAATATATGTTAGGGATAAGAATGAAGAAAAACTGAGAAGCAGAGTAAAAGCAAGGAGAATGACAGGCAAGGAAGACAGTTTCTTTTAGAAAGAGTAGTCAGGGAAAGACATCTGTGCGAGGATCTAAAGAAAGCAAGGGAGCCAGCCTGTGTGGCTATCCGGGGAAGAGCGTTCCAGGCAGAGGGAAGGGTCTGAGGCAGGAGTGTGTTGGATGTAGACCAGCAACAGCAAGGAAGCTCCTGTGGCTGAGACTGAGTAGGGAAGAGATGTGATAGTAGATGAGGTCAGGCAGATTGTTAGGGCTGTAGGGAGGCAGATAATGTAGTCTCACGCAGCCATGGGCCATAGAAAGGACTTCAGGTTCTACTTTTGAGTGAAATGGGAAGCCTGTGGAGTGTTTGAGCAGGGGAGTGGTGTGATATAAGATTTTAAGAGACTCACTCTGGTGGCTGTGTTGAGAATAAACTGTGGGTAGACAGGGATGGAAGCAGGCAGACAAGTGTTGGCTTTCACAGCAATCCAAGTGAGAGATGAAGAGATTGGAGAAGGATGGTAGGAGTGGAGGCAATAAGAAAGCATTCTGAATATATCTCAAAGGAAGAGCCGTAGGGTTTGCTGATGGATGGAGTGTGGGGTATTCAAGAAAGGAATCAAAGGCTGTAAAGTTTTGCCCCAAGCAACTGGAAGAAAAGAGTCGCGGTTTACTGACAAGTTGAGTATGATGGATGGAAATACTCTTGGGGGGCTAAAGGGGAAGTCAAGAGTCCAGTCTGGGACATGCCAAGCTTGGGATGCCTTTTAGCTTTCCAAGTGGTGATGGCTGGCTTGTGGAGGGTATTTAAAGATGGAGACTGAATGAAAACATCTAGGGAATGAGCATAAGGAAAGAAGAGAAACGTTCTGAGGACTGAGGCCTGGGACCCTCCAACTTTAGAGTCATAAAGAGGAGTGAGCAGCAAAAGGCTAAAGCGTGACTTACGAGAAGTCTTAGGAAAATGTTTCAGGATGGAAGGTGTGAGTAATTGTGTCAAGCGCTGGGTAAGATGCGGCTGAGAATTTAACACTGGATTTGGCAACAGGATCAGATGTTTGGGGTTCACATGACCTTTCACGTGAACTGGAGAAAACACTCTAAAAAGTTTTTTGATGTGGCTAACTGGGGAGGAGTCAGCATCAGCGTTTTGGTCACTTGAAAACAAAGCCTCTTTCATATTTGAACCTGTAGAGTGCGTTTATTTGCGTGTACTGTGATATTATATATATTCCAAAGAAGGAAAGTGTACTTTCTCCTTTCATAATTACCCTAGATTATCTTTATTTTCTGCCTTTCAACTCCTATGAGATCAACTTCTTATCACCAAAAGGACTAGCATTCCTATTTGCTCTGTGTCGAAGCTACTTCTGTGGTAGGTTCCAAAAGGAGGGGCAGTTATACTTCTTAGTATTTTAGACCTCATTTCATTTAGGGCTTATGAAGGAGGCAGTGGCATTCATTGTATCCAGGAGATTCGTGGAGACAATTGACTTTTTCGACTTGTCATCACAAAGTTCAAGTGCTTTAAAAATACAAGTTTAAAAACTGCAGACTCTCTTTCATCCAAAAAAATACCCCACTGTACCCTAACCCACACACACTTTCATACACATCAGTTAAATAGTCGACTTAAAATATCGATTCGTTTTATTTAAAAATATATCTGGGGCTTCCCTGGTGGCACAGTGGTTGAGAGTCCGCCTGCCGATGCAGGGGACACGGGTTCGTGCCCAGGTCCGGGAGGATCCCACATGCCACGGAGCGGCTGGGTCCGTGAGCCATGGCTGCTGAGCCTGCGCGTCCAGAGCCTGTGCTCCACAACGGGAGAGGCCACAACAGTGAGAGGCCTGCGTACCACACACACACACACACAAATATATATATATATATAGGTCATTTCTAAATATAAATGGAAGAATGGCAGAAGTTCTATAGATGGTGAATCCAATCTACATGTGACAAGATATAACTTAGTTATTGTGATTTGGTATCTACCTTTTATTTACCCTATTTACTAATTTGAGGATGCTTACAAAAAGGGTGTATTAAGATTTATATTCCCACATTCACCAGTATAAATATAAATAATTGCTCTAATGGAGATTTACAGAAATGCCAAATCAGAGAAACTACTGATTTTTAAAATACTAGCCAGTTTCCCTCAAATGCAAGGACTGTGTCTTATTTCTTACTTTTTCCTCAGAGCTTGGCAGGTATATTCATTAAATTAATTTGTTCTGTTATGACATTAGGAGGAGAAGGACAGTCATAAAACAAAGTTAGGAACATGCATGTGTGAGTCAGATAATGCACCTGAGTGTACAAAACCGGACAAAACTTTTTCTCCTGTCTAGGGTTTTTTTTTTTTTTTTTTTTAATGGTACATTGGGTCTTCGTTGCTGCGCACGGGCTTTCTCTAGTTGCGGCGAGCGGGGGGCTACTCTTCTTTGTGGCGTGCGGGCTTCTCATTGCGGTGGCTTCTCTTGTCGTGGAGCACAGACTCTAGGAGCGCGGGCTTCAGTAGTTGTGTCTCGTGAGCTCCAGAGTGCAGGCTCAGTAATGTTGACACACGGGCTTAGTTGCTCTGCGGCATGTGAGATCTTCGCGGATCATGGCTCAAACCCGTGTCCCCTGCGTTGGCAGGCGGGTTCTTAACCCCAGCACCACGAGGGAAGTGCCTGTCTAGGCTTTTAAAGCAACGTTAACATCCCTCTTTTCTCTTTGCTCATGTACCAAACCTTTGCCTAAATGTCTTTCTTCCTCTTTATTCATTTCACAAGTGTCACAGTTGCTGTTCTAAATGTGGGGACATCCAGTAAACAAAATAAGCCCGTGTTCTTAAGGAGCTTACTTTAATGGGTAGCACAGATGAATCCTATAAATTAACCCACTAACTGCGTGAGTTATATGGCTGTAAAACCTGTCATACTACATCTTCACTCAGAAGAAACATACAGGCTTCCTGGCATTAGATGATGAGAAGCTCATGTAACTAGAATCAGCATACCAGGTTTCTGGTATAATCTGTGCTACTAATTCACAAGGCTACTTTAAAGGTGTCACTTCAGTTCTCTGGCCACCAGCTCCCTGCTTATAAATTGAAAATCTGTAATATCCATATCATCTCAGAAACTCTACAGTTCTCAGTGTTTCTGAATCATGGGCTTATTTGGCTGTAATCGTGCATTCATTAGTTGGGGACCCCAGGAGAAAGGAGCTTTAAAGAGTAGTTTGTTTTTCATGTGATATCTGTAAATATATTTCCTGCCCCCTTCTAGTCCACTGTGGTAATTTCCTTGAGCTCACAGACCAAAAGTTTACTACCCTCATACAAAATTTGGAAGTAGCAGAATGTGGGATTTTGAGAAATGTCAGAGGAAAGAAGGAAAAAGTGAGGACGGTTATAGCCAACAATTCTGAAGCTACAGAAGGATGATAACATTTACTGTGATGTAAAATATGTTCAGTCAGTTCATGCAAATTATTTTTATGTGGGAGGAGAGAATATTAGGGTCTTTTCATTAAGACTTTTTTAAAAAGTTATAAACTCAATTCTAAAAATGACCGGTATACAATAAACTTACCAAGTAACTTTCAAATTCCCCTGCTTCTATAAATCTTAAAACTTAGTAACCAAAACACACACACACATACCCACACACACATTCCTCACTATTTGCCACTATAGTGTAATAAATCATGTGTAGGAAGTTATGCTGATCATGTTAAAAATGTGCTCTGTCCCTAGAGTACTAGTTGCTTATGCATGAGAGCAGAAAGTTAAGCAAACTGAGTGCAGTTAAAGTTCTGTGCAAGAAAATTCCGGTGTAAACTTAGAAAATCTTGTCGTGAAGCTGAATCACAGCACCTGCGTGTAGGCTCTTACTTGTTGAATAAATAAATGAAATCACCTACCACATTACCCTACTATAAAACATTATGAAGTCACGTTCATTTTTTCATATTTCAGAATATGAATGTAGACTTTTAATGAATATAAATTCTATCAAAAGAGCAAAGGAGGGCTTGCCTGGTGGCGCAGTGGTTGAGAGTCCGCCTGCCGATGCAGGGGACACAGGTTCGTGCCCCGGTCCGGGAAGATCCCACATGCCGTGGAGCGGCTGGGCCCGTGAGCCATGGCCGCTGAGCCTGCGCGTCCGGAGCCTGTGCTCCGCAATGGGAGAGGCCACAACAGTGAGAGGCCCGCGTACCGCAAAATAAAAAAAATAAAAAAAGAGCAAAGGAAAATAATTGCAGTTATTATACCATATTAATGGGAATTATGCTAATTGCCCTAAAATTTAAAGAAAATGTATTGTTTTGCTTCTCCTTCCAATTAACATTATTTCACAATGTGTGGTACATTTATGCAGAATTTTGTAGTGCATTAGATAAATCAGTTTTACATTTCCAGTGGAGTGGGCTTTAATGAGTATTATAATACATGTCAGTTCAGAAACAGTTTTATGTTACAAAGCATCTTCTACTGGAAAAGTTGCACCAGAGTGACACTTCCACTTAAAATACGGAATAAAATTTAGTGAGGGAAGCATAGATGAGTCCATTTCAGCTAAATGCCTATAAATTTAGGATGAATATTACATTTTAGCTATGTATATTTTTCATATGTTAAAAAACTACCCAGACCACATATGCCAACAACCTAAAGTGGGTTTTGGGGCCTACTAAATCCCACATGGAATACCTTGCCTCTTGGCATATAAATCCCCACTCCTATATAAAGAAAATCCAGTGAAAATGAAAACATTCATACTATCAAATACATTCATTAGATCGATATTTATCTGAAGCTAACCTAACATCCATCATCCCAAGTGCTTGTAGGAAGTTATGCTGATCATGTTAAAAATGTGCTTTGTCCCAAGAGTACTAGTTGCTTCTCTCTCAGGCCTGAGAATCTACCTTATATAGGCCCATCCTTTCTTCTCCACCTCTGGATTCAAAGGAAAACTTGTAGGTCCTCTATTCAAAGACACCAACTTCACCTTGCTCTTGAAGGAAGCCACTGCTGTCCACTCAGGGAACTGCTTCATTCATATCCTTTATCATGGACACTATTATAACTTTTTTTCTTTGGGCACTTTACCCTTAACCTATATACCTGTTGGAATTTAGCCCATACTTGAAGAACCTTTTCTTTTTTTCTTTTTTTTTTTAACATTTTTATTGGAGTATAATTGCTTTATAATGTTGTGTTAGTTTCTGCTGTATAACAAAGTGAATCAGCTGTACGTATACATATATCCCCGTATCCCCTCCCTCTTTCGTCTCCCTCCTACCCTCCCTATCCCACCCCTCTAGGTGGACACAAAGCACCGAGCTGATCTCCCTGTGCTGTGCAGCTGCTTCCCACTAGCTATCTATTTTACATTTGGTGGTGTATATATGTCCATGCCACTCTCTCACTTTATCCCAGCTTACCCTTCCCCCTCCCCGTGTCCTCAAGTCCATCCTCTACGTCTGTGTCTTTATTCCTGTCCTGCCCCTAGGTTCTTCAGAACCTTTTTTTTTTTTTTTAGATTCCATATATATGTGTTAGCATATGGTATTATTTTTCTCTTTCTGACTTACTTCATTCTGTATGACAGTCTCTAGGTCCATCCACCTCACTACAAATAACTGTTTCATTTCTTCTTATGGCTGAGTAATAACCCTTGTATATATGTGCCACATCTTCTTTATCCATTCATCTGTCAATGGACACTTAGGTTGCTTCCATGTCCTGGCTATTGTAAATAGAGCTGCAATGAACATTGTGGTACATGACTCTTTCTGAAGTATGGTTTTCTCAGGATATATGCCTGGTAGCGGGATTACTGGGTTGTATGGTAGTTCTATTTTTAGTTTTTTTTTTTTTTTTTGTGGTACGCGGGCCTCTCACTGCCGTGGCCTCTCCCGTTGCGGAGCACAGGCTCCCGACGCGCAGGCCCAGCGGCCATGGCTCACGGGCCCAGCCGCTCCGTGGCATGTGGGATCTTCCCAGACCGGGGCACGAACCCGCGTCCTCTGCATCGGCAGGCGGACTCCCAACCACTGCGCCACCAGGGAAGCCCTATTTTTAGTTTTTTAAGGAACCTCCGTACTGTTCTCTGTAGTGGCTCTATCAACTTAGATTCCCACCAACAGTTCGAGAGGGTTCCCTTTTCTCCACACCCTCTCCAGCATTTATTGTTTGTAGATTTTTTGATGATGGCCATTCTGACCGGTGTGAGGTGGTACATCGTTGTAGTTTTGATTTGCATTTCTCTAATGATTAGTGATGTTGAGCATCCTTTCATGTGTTTGTTGGCGCTCTGTATATCTTCTTTGGAGAAAAGTCTATTTAGGTCTTCTGCCCATTTTTGGATTGGGTTGTTTGTTTTTTTGGTACTGAGCTGCATGAGCTGCTTGTGTATTTTGGAGATTAATCCTTTGTCAGTTGCTTCATTCGCAAATATTTTCTCCCATAAAGAACCTTTTCTTAATTCTACATTACCCTTCAGCCATGGCTCTCTCTTTTCTTTCATTCTGAGATAATTTTCTTGAAATACCATCCAAGTATGTGTTTACATATATCCCACCTTATTCCATAAATCATTTAATACCTTTATTCTTGGAGGAATCGGCCTTACTTAACATCTGTGCTTTCTCACCTTCCCTGAACCTCTTGAGCTGCTGCTTTCTGGCTTGCGTCCCCATCATGCTACCGAAAATGCTCTCATGTTCACAGTGGCTTCCTATTTGTCAGATGAATACTTCTCATTTCTTCCAGAATCTCTCCCCCCTCCCCCAAGCTTCCAGGGCACCATTCTCTTAGCTGTCTTCCAATTCTTTGTTTCTTCTCAGACTCCTTTAATGAATCCTGTTTCTTTGTCCATCCCTCAAAAACTGAGATTTCCCACATTTTGTTGCTTTTAACTCTTTTATAACTCTATAGCCTCAACACTACCACAGCCACCTACATGATCTTAATTGACTTTTATGGTTTTATGTCCCCTCTTCATGCCCTCCTGTGCTTCTCCATGACCTCTAGAGAACCAAGACCAATTCTTTATCTTGTATACAAATCCTTCATCATTTGGTCCATACCAACCTCTTTAGCTTCATGTCACATTCTTCATTCCACAAATAGAATCTACCATGTTTCAGGCGCCGTTTGAAATTCTGTCATACAGCACTGTACAAACATTTGAAATCCCTGCCTTCATGGAATTTATTTTCTCCTAGCAACATGAAACTATTGTTTTATACTTCATCGTCATAGGAAATTATGTTTTCCTACATGAAAGATCCCTTCTCTTTTATGTTTTTTTTTCAAACTCCTATTTACCCTTGAGAGTTCAGATCACATGTTACTTCTTCCAGGATGACTCTCCCAGCCTCCTACATTTCCCCAGGAAACCCTACAAATACAGCAGGTCAAGATTTTCTGTTAAGTCATGGCATTGGAGTTGCCATTATCGCTCTTAGGAATTTATCAGGAGAATCCCAAAAAGACACATTGTACCTTCCAGGTTGAAAGATCCTGTGCCCTTTAACCAATTATAAGTGGACTGCTAGCTAGTCCACCAGGTGGTCAGCTGATCTCTGTTAAGCGTCCATGCATCATTTTCCTGGCATAGTCAAGAGGACAATTTATTGCTCCAGAAAGCCTTGCTCACATATATGGTGCAAAATGAGTAAATTTGGTATACTATTCTTATGGATTAAAACTCTGCTGTTAGCCTAATTGTAATGCGATTCTAAATATAGATACAAATCCAGCAACACAATCATACTTTTCCTTTAACTTCTATTTTTTCATAAACTAAGGATCACCCTTTTAACAGAAGATACAGGCAATATGACATTACTTCCACATGTACATCTATTAGCATTTAGCTAATAGCGTTTAGCTATTTAGCAAATATGTTCTTGTCAGAAAAGTCTATTAAGTTCATGAGTTTGCTCGCCAGTTTTGTTTGAAGCTACACACTTCCCAACAGTATATCTTAATAATACACGATTTCTTGTTCCCTCCTTTTCTCCCATGTGGATTTCCTCTTGTGGATCACCTTCCAACAAAGGTTGAAGTCTGTCTCATCCGCTCCTGTCTCCAGGGGTGTATTTGTACAGGGTCATTTTCAGGTTATATTATGAAAAAAAAAGGCCTCTGGATCAGAGTTTGAATTAAAACTCATTTTAAATTTTATTTATAAGACCTGCATTGCAGGCTCAAAGAAAGCAAGTACTTGTCAGTCAATAGCTGGACTTGCATCACACTGGTTCTCAACATAATCCGAATTATAGGCTTTCCCCAGCCTAAGGACCCTTTGAAGAATTGTTCTGTGTTCAACAAAGGGGAAAGGATCAAGGATGCCTCAGGGGAGCGGCAGGAAGGAGGACTTTGTCATCCTCAGTTAGCAACTTGAGGAAGGCTATTAGAAGAGAGAGCCAGTAACATACAGGGGAAGAAGTCACCATATTCAGTAAACCTTTAAGGATGCATAAAAGTGTTACAGTGATTGTCTGATGGAATAAGACATTAAGAATTTGGGACTTCTCTGGACGTCCAGTGGTTGGGACTTCGCCTTCCAATGCAGGGGGTGTGGGTTCGATCCCTGGTTGGGGAGCTAGGATCCCACGTGCCTTGTGGCCAAGAAGCCAAAACATGAAGCAGAAGCAATATTGTAACAGATTCAATAAGGACTTTGAAAATGGTCCACATCAAAAAAAAAAAGTCATTAAAAAAAAAAGGACATTAAGAATCTGTTTCTTAGTTTTAATTTTAACCTCAAGAATACATGACTTGAATTTCTGTTTGTTATTAAGGCTACTTTTCTTCATTAGTTGCCATAACAACTGGGCTCTTACTGGCATTTAGCACCCAGAGGCCAGGAATGCTAAAACATACTGCTTTGAAGGATAGGCACACATGTTCAAAATTCTCATCCAAAGTTCCAAGTAGTAGTATCTCTTTTGAAGACTATCCCAACTCCCATAACCGGGGGTCTTCTCTGCCCTTGTTGCCTCGGTTCTCTTCTGTTCTGCCGCTGGCAGAGCTTGCTGCCTTCTCGGGTAACCTGAGAGCATCACCTTGCTCCGCAGAATGTGGATGAGGACCACCATCCTCATTCCCTCTGAGACCAGGGAATTTTGCATCCCACCTCAAACCTACTGACTCCTATTCTGCATTTTAATAATATCTCCCAGGTGATTCATATTCAAATTAAAGTTTGCATCCTCAAATACACAGGTCTGTGGAATGGTTGATCCTGGCCTGGTGACAGAATCTCCTAATTTAGTGGAAGAGATTTACACCAAATTAATAAAGACCTCCCCTGAGGCTCCTAAGAGAGCTTACTTCAACAAATGTCTCTGAACTGCGGGAGTTTATGAAAATCGGTTAATGACCCTTGTGAAGCACGTGTCTTGACACACTGAAAGACTGTCTGGGGAAAGTGCAGAAGGAAATGGTGAGCAGGTATACTTCTGAGACAGCCAGGCATGGAGAAGCAAAGTCATGCTTGAGGGTTCTCACACAAACGAAGAGATGCCTAGAATCTGTGCTGGCATCAGAAGGAGGGACCAGGGCCCTCCCAATTGCTCCTCTGTTTTACCCAAGCTGCTCCTGAAAGTCTCGATGAATAAGAAGACCCTTTTTGATATTTTTTGCTTGAGAACCTAGGATTTAAATTTACTCCAGAAGTTTGGGAAATTATTGATTAAAAACAGTAATTCGATTGATAGATGAAAAATGTGAAGTTTAGTTCACATATGTAACATAAAAATTGTTCATAAGTTGCGTATTTGTTAAAAAAAAGTACTAGCAAAAGAAACTCATATCCACCTCTTGTAAAATGCTTAAGCAACATTAACTCTAACAGAGAAATAAAACCTTGTTCCTAAAGGCAATGATCAGAAATAGTGCTCATCACTCCTGCCCTTTGAAAATCTTATGTGATGCTATGAAATGGCTCTACATACCACACATAGTTAGACTTTAAATTGGCATCGTTATATCAAAAGAGTAGCATGGTACTGTTAACTCCAAAATGTCTGAAAGTACTTGAATTCAAAACAGCACTCTCAACTGTTAGGGAGAACTTAGCAGCTCTACCTTGTCAGGCCTGAGAAGATGTGCACGGTGTTTGGTCTCATTCGTCCCAGTGTTGTTTCACTGAACCAAACTTAAAGGCATTCGTCAACTTGGGAAATTAATAAGGACCAGAAAGAAAGTACGTGTTGATTCAAGTGTATCCAGTTTACAAGCAGTTAGTTTAGGCACGTGAAATACAGCCACGTGCAAATAATGGTTTTTCTGTGGATCGCCAATCCCTGTTCACTAGGAATTGATGGATCCCTCAGCTCAGAATGGTGGGTCTCCTCTAAATCTGTGTCTGGAATCCCAGCTTTCTTTTCATGTCCTGTCCACTTCTCTCAGAATCCAGGCACCCTCTCTAAAGAAGACTGCAGTGTGGCCCCTGTGGATGTCCCTCTCTTTGGGTCGAGTTCTTATAAGAGATTTAATTCCCAAGAAGCCTGCTTTGTTATTGTCTCTTCCTATTAGGAGCCCGGCTCACTGGTTCTCAAACAAACATATACAAGGAAAAAACATCGTATCACTCACTGGCAGGGTGATCTGGAGCTGTCCTAGCAGGACAGTAGGGTTACCTCCTCCTGACCTAGCACAAGGCCACACCAGAGCACTGGCCTCTTTGACAGGTGGCTCAACCATTGGTCCACTGTCTGCACAGAGCCCCACCTCCAGTTTCTTCCCCAGCCAGAGTGAAGGAAACCCCACCAAAGCCTGGTTTCCTTTCAGTGCAATGGTGTTGGGAGGTAACCCAGTATAGCTGTTAGGAGCACAGGCCCTGAGCTCAAATGTGGGTCTTACCTTGACTTGTGTGATCTTGGGCATGTTCCTTTAAGATCTCCAAAGCTTGGTTTTCTCACCTGTAAAATGTAGCAACTCGTGTGTTTGTTGTGAGGATTAAACAAGAAAATCCACATAAAGCACTTGTCACACGCAGTGCCTGACACAGAAGAGCTAGTCGCTAAATATTGGCCAGTGTTGGAAGTTAGAGTCGAGCCCCTATTTGTTTCCCTGTTCCACTCCTTTCCTTTAGAATTTGGAGATAATTTGCAAAATACAGGTGACGGTGGTCTGTATGGTAGATCAGAAACTACCAGACATATTCTTCTCGGAAGGGTCATGTTCTAGCCTCAATTGATTGGCCCTGGCAAAGGTCCCTTACGGGGACAGCATTCTAGGTGGTTCTTCTTCCTAGAAGATGCTTTTTTATAATCCAGTGTATTAAGTGAGTTTATACAGAGCCTTGAGAAATACATTATATCTCCCCTTCAGAACTGGTTGCTTATAAAGAAATAAATCATTTCTCCTGAATTTGCCACAAATAACAAAGGCCTCAGCTACAGAGGCTTTCATTTGGGGCATAGAGATTGTTTTCTTTTTACATTTTAATCTCGTACACATTATATGTAATAAGGAGTGTGAGTTTCTTTTCTTCCTCATGAATACACTTCTGTTTTTACTGAGTTCAAGTTAAAGATTTGTACATCTACTGATATTCTGAATAACATGTATTTTAAATGCAAACACTCAGAATCCCCAGGTTTTAAATTGTCTGCCTCTGAAAATATTCTAAAATGCTGATTAAAAGCATTGAGTCTCTGTTGTTGATGTTCTCCCCTTTGGTTGAAAGTCTTATAAAATCGATTTCTAAGGATCCTGGTCTGTCATTGCTCCTTCCTGTGAGAAGGAACTTTGCTCACTGGCTCCCCAGTTCTAACTCGAAAAACTAAAACAGCCATTCTGGAGGTGGCAACTCGCAGCTCTTTGTTAGCATCCTTAACGTGCTCAGAAATTCTGCTTCCCTGGGTCCAGAATTTATATTGTCTGTCAACTCCGGGCCCAGGGTGATTCTGCTGCAGGTGGTCTAAGAAGCGCAACTGTAGAAACAAAGATCTAGGCCAGGAGTCAGCAAACTATGACCCACCAGCCAAATTCGGCCCACCATCTGCTTCTGTGTGCCTCTTGAGCTAAGAATAGCTTTTGAATTTTTTCCAGCTTTATTGAGGTATAATTTCCATATAACATTGTGTGACTTTAAGATGTACAACATTGTGATTCTATATAGGTATATATTGCAAAGCGATCACTACAGTAAGTTTCGTTAAATCCAGTTTTTGCATTTTTAAATGTTAAAAAATGTCAAAATAATACTATTTTTGGCAGGTGAAAATTATATGCAGTTCAAATTTCAATGTCCATAAAATTTTGTTGGAACATAGACACACTCATTTGTTTATGTACCATTACCACTTGCCTGCTAAGGTGGCAGAGTTAAGTCATAGCAGCAAAGACCACATAGCCTGCAAAGCCTGAAATATTTATTGCCGGGCCATTTGGCCATTTACCAACCAAGTTGGCCAGCCTCTGATCTAGGTATGCTCAGTGACTAGTGATGCTTCTTCTTAAGGATTTTTAAAAGCACCTGAGTAAGGGCTTCCCTGGTGGCACAGTGGTTGAGAGTCCGCCTGCCGATGCAGCGGATACGGGTTCGTGCCCCGGTCCGGGAAGATCCCACATGCTGCGGAGCGGCTGGGCCCGTGAGCCATGGCCACTGAGCCTGCGCGTCCAGACCCTGTGCTCTGCAACGGGAGAGGCAAATAGTGAGAGGCCCGCGTACCAAAAAAAAAAAAAAAAAAAAAAAGACCTAAGTAAGAAGTTGTTGCAGTGCTTCTTTGGCACACCTTCCATAGGGAGCAGTGGGGCAGGGGGAGTGCCAAGTGAGAGGTGGAGGGAGGATTAGTCGGGCTTTGCACATCACATGAAAGAGAAAATAGTATCTGCCTGTGAAGACTACCTCATTTGATTCACTAAGGAGATGGACTTAATACACACAGAGCAACCAAGAAATAATAGAAGAGAGTGTATATTTACTTAAAATATACATGCTGTGATACAAATAAAAGCAAGAGGATTTCAGGAAAAGAAGTACCTGAAGGTGGATAAGGATTTAAGGTTAAAAGGATGGCGAAAGGGGAAAGGGACTTCGCACACGGAATAGCTTTGTGAGCCATGAGAGCTTAGAGATGAGAAAGCCTGCGGCCACTTGGAGAGATTCTTTGGGATCAGCCCAGCTCCAGTTAAAGTTCATGCTGGGAAGTAATGGGAGATAATGTTGGGTCAGTGAAGTAGAGACAAAGCCTGTGGGGCCTTAGTGATCCAGCAAGAGAGTCAAGACTTGCTCTGATGGGAAATGATGAGTAAATGAAGATGCTTCATCAGGGAGTTATGTGATGAACATGTGTTAGGAAAATGGCTCTGGCAACAATGTGGAATTAGATTTAGACAAGAAAAAGTAGCTAAGAAGTCTTTTTTTAGTTCTAAATGAATATTCAGAGAGTTATGCTTTTATAGCCCTTTTTACACCAACTCTACAAGAAAAGAATAAGAACACCGAAACTGTGCACAGAGGTGGAAGCCTTAAATAGACTTATGCCCTAAACTTTTCTTCAAGATCTTTAAAGTCTCTCTTTTTAATAATACTGTCCCACAAAATATCTATGATCAAACTAAAGTCTGACTTTAAAACCCATGCATTTGACCATGCCTCTCCAGGCCCTGCAATTATTGGCATTTGCATCTCCTTATTTACAGAAGACTCAGTTCTCTCATCCTACAGCCTTGTTGTGTAAACATCCAGTGAAATTCCTGTTCTGATAAAAGTCTCATCCTGACTGTACATTTAGTTAACACTTTTTCCCTTGAGAAGCCATTCATATGTTTGTAAACCTCGCAGAGGAAGACAGACACACACACAAGGGTTTTGTTTTTTTTTTAATTGTTTTACCTGGCAGGAAAAGGTAGTTACCTCTAAAGTTTATAATGGCAGCTAGTCAAAGGCAGAATGTGATATTACACAGTAGTTTAACAGGGGAAGTATAATTTCAGTGGTGGGAGACATTCATGTAGGCAGAAGCAATTACCCAAATTGGACTTTGGCCAGAATATCTGAATTAACTGAAAAATCTCTCATTCCCTGGCAGTGGCATCGGATCACTAATGAGCATGGATGTGGAGTTCCAGCTTTAAGTTGGTGAAAGGCTCAGGTATAAAGTTTAAATACAGACAGCAATGCCTTGTATTTTGTCTATAACCAATTAATTTACCTACCATACCAAAGTCTCTGAGAGAAGTTCTTGCTACCCCTTCTTCTTCTTCTTTTTTTTTTTTTAAATACATAGTACACTTCCTCTTGTTGTTCTCTGACAGTTAAACTCAATGCTTGGGGCCAGGAAGGACCTCGACACTGGACAGTGCTGGGGGCACCATTCACATAGAATCTATGTCCTAGACCTGTGGGTGCTACTCAAAGAATAGCCCATGGGTCAGTATCATCCAGAAACTGTTGTCACCAGTGCTCAAAAAAAGATGTAAGAAACTGAAAGTAAGCATTTAAAACTTTTATAGCAAACTAACTCAAGTAATTTTATATCTGTTGAAGGAATTTTTTTTTTATTGGGGCTTGTATCTTTTTATTTTAATTTTCTAGTCATGTTTTCAGGTGTTCGCTTTTGGTGGATTAGACTCTTCTTTTTAATGGTCATTTGTCAGAGATATTTGAGAAGCGCTGTCTTATGTGAACGGCGCCCCTGGGATTTGTGCAGTGTGGCTGCAGGTGCGGAAACCGAGATCTGCCATTGGACATTCAAAGAACTAAAAAAAATTTAATTTCCCTAGAAATATTTTAATCACGTGGAGGGGAGGTGGACTCTGATAAAATGAAGCCCTTGCCCAGAATGCTTTGTAGATCAGGGTGTTTGGGAAGAAATTAGCCTCTCTCTGGCCAGCCCTCATCAAATATGATTTGGCTTTGAAGCAATCTTACCCCAGCCAATTAGTCAGGCTGTTTCACTTTAGGAATTATGCCCTAAAATAACTCTTACTTCTAAAACTCCGAGGGGCAGAGAGATGAACACTTGGAGCCAGATATATAGTAAGTGCTCAAAAACTGTGTTTTAGTAAGTATTATTTTTATAAATGCTGAGACAATTTGTGTGGAAAGGGCCTTTATCGGACAGCTATCTAGATCGAGTCTGCTGATCATAAACAGAGGCATAGCGGTCCTAGCAATGGACTGACAGACAAGCCTCCTGGTGTGGGTAAATGAAAAGTTGAAATCTCAGAACATAGCGGGGAAAGAATTCAAGCTGGGGGTCTGCTGCAGCCTGACAACCGGTTTCTGGGTGAGTAGTCAGGATTGAGTCTTAGAGCAGTAGTAGAGCATCCCAAAAAGGGACTCCAGGGAAGCCGTGCTCAGAAGTACAAGCTGGCCGGTCATTTGTTTCCAGGACATCTGCTGGGCCTGGGCCAGCTGAGCTGGTTCTGAGTGAATTAGAAGTGAGCAGAGAAGAAGGAGAGAAGGAGCCAGGCCCAGGGGCTTTTTACCCAGCTGGAGATAACAGACGAGGATCTGGGCAACGTATGGGCAGGACTGGCAGGTGTGGTGACTTGAACCTCAGTCACAGGCAGACAGCTAGTAAATTTCGAGAAACTTACTCACCAAGAGGCTTTGACTCTTTGGAATTGAGACTTTTGAAATAAGGCAAAAGTAGGAAAACTATGCAATTATTTACTGGTACGCTTCCACCCCAAAAAACATATTGGATGAAATAAAGCCAAAAAGAGCTTTTATGGCTCTTTCTGTAAAATGTAAAGGATTATGAAGAATAATGAGTGGAGATCTCTCTCTGTAGTCCACACAACATAATAGCTCACCTGAGAAGTCATCTCTGGGTGAAAACTTTCCTTTTAACTATTTTAAGGAAACAGTATTTCTTTTGCTCCTGCATAAACTACACTGTTCATTGCTCCTATACGCCACCCCACCCCCAGGTGAAGCAGATCAGTCCAAAACCATAGACATACCAACTGAACAAACTCTTCTATTTCACAATGAAATCTGTGTACTCTTTCTTCTGCAGTAATTGAGAATGAAAGTGTTCCTGTAACATTGCCTTTGACTCAGGCAATCTGGGGCTTTACATGATTTTAATCCAAGGGATGGTAAACGTACGGAGGGCAATTGCTTTTGCACATCAGTTGTACCAAGTCTTTGTCAGCCTAAAAGACGTGGGGACAATTTTGTTTTATTTATTTATTTAGTTTTATTTATTTATTTGGCTGCAGTGGGTCTTAGTTGCAGCACGCAGAATCTTCATTGTGGCATGCGGGATCTTTCACTGCGGCACCCAGGCTTCTCTATTTGAAGCACGTGGGCGCCTCTCTAGTTGTGGCACGAGGGCTCCAGAGTGCGTGGGCTCAGGACTTGCAGCATATGGGCTCTCTAGTTGTGTCACGGGGGCTCTCTAGTTGTGGCACGTGGGCTCTCTAGTTGTGGCACACAGGCTTAGTTGCCCTGCGGCATGTGGGATCTTAGTTCCCCAACCAGGGATCAAACCCACATCCACTGCATTGGAAGGTGGATTCTTAACCACTAGACCACCAGGGAAGTCCACAGTTTTGTTTTAAAATAGTGTCCTAAATGCTTGGAAAAATAAGTGGCTCTGATAAGAACAGACTTAATAATGATGACACATATAACAGTGATATACTCATCCAGTCCCTTCCCAGTTACGGATTCAAAAATGCACAAGTACTGTGCTAGGTTCCTACTGGCTTTTATACCATAAATTTATCTGTTCTCATCATAATGCAGAAAATAAAAAAGAAGGGTAATATAGAATACTAGCCATAAATCATAAAAAAAGAGAGACTTGTGGCATTAACACTCAGTGGTTTTGGTGAAGTAAATTATCTCATTGGGTCCTTATCAATATTTTAATGGTGGTCTTTGATAATTTAGTGTATTTATTAATATTTTAATATTGTTTTAAATTTACTAGTTAATATTTCTTTAAACTATTTGAGAGTATACTCTTTAAATTCTCCGTTAATAGTTTTTCAAAGTCTCAGAACTTTCGAAAGTTACCCTCTAAATTGGATGTGGTACCACCATTTATAACTTCCTTCTTTATAAGTACTTTCAGAAAAGAGTTCCTATTTCCAGAAATTTCAAAGCCGATTCTTTTAAAAAACACATCTCTGAATGGCTCTCCAGACTTACAGGTCGAGTATGTGAGCATTTTTTTTTCTTTTCCTTTCCCTCTAGGTGGTCACAAAGTACTGAGCTGAGCTCCCTGTGCTATGCAGCTGCTTCCCATTAGCTATCTGTTTTACATTTGGTAGTGTATATATATCCATGCCACTCTCTCACTTTGTCCCAGCTTACACTTCCCACTCGCCGTGTCTTCACGTCCATTCTCTATGTCTGTGTCTTTATTCCTGTCCTGCCCCTAGGTTCATCAGAACCTGTTTTGTTTATTTTTTAGATTCCATATATATGTGTTAGCATACGGTATTTGTTTTTCTCTTTCTGACTTACTTCACTCTGTATGACAGTCTCTAGGTCCATCCACCTCACTACAAATAACTCAATTTCATTTATTTTTATGGCTGAATAATATTCCATTGTATATATGTGACACATCTTCTTTATCCATTCGTTGTACAGAAGACTCTTGAAAGTGGAGAGCATTTTACCTAAAGGTGAAATAACAAATGGTCTAGGGAACAGAGTGAGAAAACATACATGTTTTTCTAATGTTCCTAAAGGAAGAATGATGTAATGAAAAAAATATAGGCCGAGGACTCATAAGTCCTAAAAAAATGAAGCCCCCAGCTGTGGCAGCTGCTCACCCAGAGACACTGTGGAACAGGCAAAGAAGGGGAGGCCCATCTACTTCACCTCCTTGACTCTCCAGGCAGTGATTAGGTTACTGACGATCTGCAAAAAATATCGACATTTGTGTTGTTCATGATCATGTTTCACAGGCTTTGTTCTTGTATGATTATTTTCTGATTATTTCTTCAGTCCAGGGTAAGAATATGATCTGTGCACTCAAAAGACTTACATTATTGTATTCTAGTCAGCACAGAATAGACTGTGGTACCTGACAGACAACAGTGCTCTGATTTCATCATACCCTCTGTACTGACTAGAAGGAAACCTATGAGTCCTTTCTCTGAGTTTGAATGACAGCCTTGATATGGTCTTTCTTATGTCCTTGTTCAAAAGGAGGAATGATTAGAGAGGGCAAGAATAGAGGAAAGGAGTGAATATTTAGAGGTCATTTACAGTAGTGTAGGCAAGAAGTTATGAGGCTTTGGAGTTCTGAATCCAATAGTAGGAGCGAGGATGGAAAGAAGACATGAGTACAGGAGATACCAGGGATATGGTACCTTCGGGACTGATGGAATGTGAAGGAGGGTGGAGAAGACTAATTTGGGATAAGCCCAAGTTTTCCAGCTTAGACAACTGGGTGACTACTCCTGCCTTTTATAGATTCAGGGTCTGTTGAAGGTAAAGGAAGCCTTAGAGGGAAGAGACTGCATGTTTGGTTGTAGCCCTATAGAATGGTCAGTGCAGATACAGACGGACACGTGGGCTTGGCTTCAGGGGAAGGATGGGCTGATTTAGAAATCTTAAAGAGTAGGAGAAGCCTTGCCGGTAAATAAGCTCATCTCAAGGGAATGTGTCAGTGAGAGGAGAAAAGGGGGCGTGGACAGGGGAAGCGGGTGTAGGAGATTCAGCAACATCAACTGTTACCTTGTCTTAGCGAGTGAGCCGTCCAGACCGACAATGCTGGGCCTGCAGTTGTCATTTGATGACTATTGGTTTAATGGTGAATAAGTAAATGACCGAGTGAGTGAGCCATTGAGTGAGAAACAAGGGACACGTGGGGCTGAGGAGTGTTGATAGTAGAGGTCAGGATGAGAAAGACAACACTACAATTTATTCTCAGGCAGACAGAAACTAAAGCCATGAGCGTGAAGGAGAGCCCAAGGGAACAAGTGTAAAGTGAGAAAATAAGGACCTAGGAGTGAACCCTGATCTTATTAAGAAGGTAGACGCTGCAGGTTCTCCACGCTGCTCTGTAGGATATCAGTCATCGTTAGAGTGTCCCGTCAGCAGGAGCAGTGGCTGAAGTCGCAGTTTGACTTTCATCCACACGAAAGGAGGCTGATGTTCTAGTTCCCCTTCGTGTGGGAGGAGGATGAGGACAGAGGAGGCATGAAATGTCGGCTGTGATGAAGTACCAGATTCTGCAGGAGCGCCTCGTACCATAAAGCTTGGTTCTCCACTGGTTAATTCCAGTAGAAAAAATTCTAGATGCAGCCTATCCAGTTGCCAATGAAGCAGAATCCAAGGTGAGCATCAGCCCACCGCACTACTGCGTCTTCAGAAAGCATATCAGACCCACCGAGTTCCTAGGTGGGGCCGGTGACACAAACGTGCTTTATCTGTCATGTGCAGGTGACAGAAAGTGGCTCACACTCTTTCAAACCCTGTGTATCTTTAGATAGTGAGGTCGTTAGAAACCTGAAAGCTTCCATCTTTTGTAGGTATCTCTTTTTAAAGTGACTTAAAGATAATGGGAAATTACTCAAAAATAAGCTGACAAGTGAATGGAATCCTATTCAACTGAAAAGTATTTATCATGGGAGCACTAAGAATTAATTCTTAAAAATAAAGGTAGTTTTGCCAGTGCAAAATGTGGCCCCTGTCTTCACTCATTTCCTTAAGATTAAAATCAAAGCAAATCATGGTTTTGTTTAGCTTAGAGGTCATGTATTGAGAGGAGAGTTTAAGAGCTGATTTACCCCCTTCTCGGAAAGATCTGTGGCACTTCTGATGCTCAGAAACATCTAGCGGTTAAGTCGTCAGCTCTGTGATGATTCGGTGAGACACACTCTGTGTCCACATCTGGGAAATGAGAAATCAGGTGGCTGGAGAGTCCCCTCTGGCTCCAACATGCTATCAACTTATAATACAGGTGTCAGGGCCCAAGCATGGCAACTGCTGACAGCGCGAGAGTCTTCGTTTCATTCTGTCATCTCTGAAATAGGATGATAACTTTATAGAGTTGTGAAGGGCTTTGTTCTCTGCCCAGCACATCTAGCTTCTTCAGTTCCAGATGTCTTTGTCTCTCCTGCCCTTACCAGTTATTCCCACCTACCCATGTGGGACTTCACAGGGTCTCTAATTGAGTTAACTTTCTTTCCTAAGCAGAACGGCACCTTGGGGGTGATGCCCCTTCTGGTGGTGTCTCTAAGGTGCAAATAAATACATACTAGGTCATGATGTACCTAGTAACTCTTCCTCCATTCCTATAGCCCCCAGTGTCATGCATCCTCAGGTGGTCACTGCTGCTGGTCGTTTCTGTCCCATTTGACTGTAAAACCAATGTGATGCCCAAATAGATATTGCAAGTCTACTTGCTGATCTAGAAGATCTTAGAACAAGATCATAGCAATTAACTAGTCTACTGATTGCATAATAATCTGTCATTGTGCTATGACAGACTGTTGGAAAAAACTCTAGGCTTGGAGTCAGAGAGGATGTGGGTGAGTCTTGGTTCTGCCACCTCCCTCTTGCATGCCTGTAGGCAGGACACCATCAGAACGTGTGTTGTCTGTACGATGCTTGTAATCATTCCTGTCTTCTTCACAGGGATTTCATAAGGAATATATGACAATATATCCCAAACTACCATTTAAATGATAAACTGCTAAAGAAATAAGATTTTTCTCAGAAATTAAATTTTTTTAGTATTAGTAAAAATGCACTTTGACATTTTTAAAAATTACTTCACCAAATATTTAGTGACCACCTGCTATATGCTAGGTACCGTGCTAGGAACTGGAGAATCAAGAAGGAACAAAAATACAGATACGACCCCTGCAGTCAGGCGAATTTTAAATGCCTGGGGGAGAGAGAGTTATCACAAGAAGCTATATTCTTACCAATTAGTGATCTTGGCCGTGGAAATGGGAAGAAAGAGGAGTGTTGAGAGGTTCATGGAGCTGAGAGCCTCTAGTTACGGGATGTGGCTTAGAGAGGTCCAGGATGCCTTGCCTAAGAAGGGACCCTGGAAACAAGATCTAAACAATAAACGGATAAACCAAGTGCTGAGGGTAGGGAAGCAGGTTCAAATACCTCATGGTGAGAGGGAGCCTGGACGGTCTGAGGGAGTAAAAGAAGGTCTCTGACACTAAAGTAGAGAAAGCAAAGCAGGTGAGAGTCCAGAGCAAGGCAAGTCTAGAGATGGTTGGGAAACAGACAGGCTCTATACTGGATTTTCACTTTGTTCTTTCCAGCGCCAGCAAGTTGATTACAGAGTTTTAAGTATAGGAGCAACATGATAGGATTTAGGCTCTGAAAAAGGTTACTGTGACTGCATTGTGTGTAACCGAACCAAGTGAAAGGAGATTGGCAGCAGTGACTTAACGGTCGCTTGGACTCAGATGCATCATTGGAGGTGAGAATTGAGGAATATTTAGGAATAACCACAGGACTTGAAATCAAGTTGAATTGCAGTGGTGTAAGTTGAGATGTATTCAATATTATTCTTATTCTTTGAATCAACAGTTCGAATCATGTCCCAGGGTAAATGGTGATATTTTCCTCATCAAGACATTATGACAGATGAATTACACTTTTTTCCCCACTTGATGTAATGACTATTTTCCTCCAAGGCTTTTTTTTCCGGTTCTATTGAGGTATAATTGACAAATGAAATTATATGTCATGGTGATTTGATATTGTGAAAAGGTTTCTCGCATCTAGTTAGTTAACACATCCATAGTTGTTAACACTGTACTGTGTAATGAAATTTGCTAAGAGAACTTAAATATTCTCACCAACACCCGCCAAATTACACTTGTCTGAACATTGACACTATGACCAAGCACTGACGCTATTGACCACTGTTTGCCTTTGATCCCTTTTGTATTTTACAGTTAATACTATGAGTATTTCATTTTTTATGTATCAGTGAGAAAAATTAGCATGTTTACTTGAAATATGTAGCAGAATGACAAAGCTAATGCCTATAACTGCTGTGCCTTTGAAGTTTATCCCAGTCTTGTTCATAATGTTAATTGGAGAATTCTCCCATTAACCAAAGGCAGTCCACATGCTGTGCATTTTGAAAGGGCACATCTGTGAAAGAATTGTACTTCATTTAGGAGATCTCGTTCAGCGCTGATATTAATAAAAATAGTCTCCACTGTAAAGCAGGGTGGCAAATACATGGCCCACAGGCTCACATGCCACCCCTCCATCCTCCCATTTCCATGTCTGGGATGCTCATTGATAAAGGTTTGATTTCCTACTGAGGCTGTTGAGAATCCTCCTCAACCCAACTCTGTAGGCAGCCAGTTGATCAGAGCTGGCATGAGAGTTGGAACTCATTTGTCATCCCCATGTTAACGCTATGTAAATCCTCTGTTCCCCCAAAACTAATTAGTCTAAGGGCATATTTATTTAGGTTTTCCTGCCACCACAGATAAGGTTCTCCGGTTTTCGTCAACGAGATCTGCTGTTCCTTGTCTTAGCTCACCTGAGCTCACAGGCAGTTGTGGATGTTTCCAGTCAACTGACAGTCCTGCCTCAAGCACCGGCATCTCTTATTCTCTGCCACAGATATTTCTGTGGCACTACAGGTGCTTCCTCAGCCTTAAGCAGGGACAACCCACAAAAGTGGGAAAGTTAACACTGGGAAAACAATACTCAGTGAGGAGCAATCCCTTTCCCCAGTGGGAGAGGAGAGTCAGAACATGAAGGCCCTGACCTCGCCATTCCACAGGAGGAAAGTTCTGATGTGTGCTCCCCGAGGCTTCTCAGAAGATCCACATGGGCAGTCCCAGGTGCTCACAGTGATTATCCGCTCCTTAGTATTTCACTTCCCTGATTCACTTTCCTCATTCTTCATTTCTGCTTCCTACGGTCACCCGAGTCCTCATGCCAGGGTCTGCCTTTGGAAAAACCCAAACTAAAATGGCATCTTTTGTCTTCATGTTATGTAAAACATTGATTCACAGACTGCAGTCAATGAAGTCCCTCTATGCAAAGTCCCACAGGAGAACCTGGGGGATAAGAATAGCGTGGGAGTGGGAGAGAAAGAAACAAACTCAACTGCACTATGAATTCCCACCACAAAGCAAACAAAATTTTTATCTGTTTTGTGATTGATTGAAAAGTACATTCCAAGGGCAATCCTACTTGTACTGTCCACCTGCAGTGCTTAAGTGATGCTAATCAGGGATACCAGAACCCTAAATGAAGATCAAGCCTTAGCTGGTTAAGTTAGTTGAAACAGGAGATAAACATCAGTTCTGCCTATATTTCAGACCTTAGTTTATGAATAGCAATATATAAATAAATAACGTAAATAGATAATATATGTTATATTTATCTATACAACATATAGACAAATAGAAATAAAATTGTTCTTTATAAGAAGTTCTATGTAAGGTGACATCAGGCAAAGGAATCTTCTGCATGCTTTCTCCAAATTACTCAGTAAAGTGCCACAGATACATAGAAAAGAAAATGTCAGGGATTCACAGATTCTAGCATTTATAAGACTGCTCAGGTACTGCTTAGTTGTGTTTAAACCTCTTCCCTGATGAATAGTCACTCATTTCCCAACTACTCTCTTTCAACCAGTTCTGAAGTCTCAAATCCCAGAGCACAGCATAGCAGAAAGTAGAGAGGCAAGGGTGATGAACACTTGCCTCTTGGAGCAGTGGTGCAATTACGTTAAGCACCAAAGACGGACGCAGAACTATACGAAGCCTTCGGGGTAGTATGTAGAGACCATCTCGAAACGTTTTACAACACAAATGTTTCTCATCAAACCAAGCAAACAAAATTAGGAACTTGTGTCAGAGAGAAGGCTCCCCACGGTCCAGCAAAGCTTGCCAGTGGAAGTCTGGCTACAAGCTGTGCACATGTGTTCACAGTTGTATGAAATCCAAAATGGGCATTATTTCACACGATTGAGTGAGCAGCAGTGGAGGCCATGAGCCTGAATCTGGAAAAATTTTCCCTTTACAAAAACAAAAATGTAAAGCCCAGCGTGGAACATACAACAGAAAGCTAAGCATGTAAGAAGGGGATAATTATAATTAGCCTTGAAGATCAGGAGAAGGATCATGACACTGAAGTAGATTTACTGCAGGCAACAGAAGAAACTGAGAAAACATGCTTGGAATCCTCAGATGTTAGAAGATGTAACATTCGAAAAAACAGAAATGGGCAGAGCAGGCTGAAATGCAGAAACCAAGCAAAGTGATGCTTGACAAAGTAAAAAGGCCATAATAAACACATCTGGGGGCTTGAAGTTACCTCAGAAAATTAAGATGTTCATTAGAATCAGTAACAGGTAGAACTGATACTGCAAGAAATTAATGGTGTAGAGACCCACTTGAAGAGTTTCACAGTTACAGAGCAGCAGGTCTCCAGCTTTATTCCATCTCAACAGCAATCACATGCACAACACTCTTCTACCAGTATTAATGTTCTTGATATAGAATCTCAAACATGAGGCCAAGCAAGGTGCAGAGGAGGGCAGGTCTGAGTAACCATGGGAGGAGGAAAGGAAGTGAAGTGTGAACCACAAGTTTTGATTATAGCCCCTTGGAAGAGAGAGAGAGGCATAGCATACTTTTGATAAATATTGTTGGACAAATAAGAGAAAAAGAAATTAAAGAGAAACTTAAAAAAAGGAAAAATCAAGATCAAATCTACAAATAATGGAATATTCTTTGAGCAGTACTTCTCAAATGTACATGTGAATCAACTGGGGGGGGGGGTCTCATTAAATTACAGAGTTGGTTCAGTTGGTCTGGAGTCTGAGGTTCTGGATTCCTATCAGGTTCTCAAGCAAAGCTGATACTGCAGGTCTTCACACCCCATCTTGAGTAGAAAGACTTCAGAGAAAGCCTGAAGCATGTGCAGTCACTATATTCCAGGAAATACTTCACTAAAACAAATTCACACTCAGGCACATTATAGAAATTTATAAGGCATTTGAAAGGATAAAGAAAATAGTTCACAATTATTCAGGGAAGAAAAAGGTTCTTGCAAAGCAACAAAAATTGAGTGGATCCAGGCTTGTCCTCTGACATTACAAAATGTCAGAGGACAATAGAAAAATCCCACAATCTTTGAAAGAAAGAAGTTGTGACCTAAGAATTTATAATGAAACTAGAATTCATATGCAAGTGCTTAGAGAAGATACCATGTATTTAGGTTTTCTATTGCTGCTATAATAAATTATTACAACTTTCATGGCTTAAAACGACACAGACTTACTATCTTCCAGCACTGTGGATCAGAAACCTGACATGGGTCTCACTGGCTAAAATCAACACGTCAGCACAGCAGCATTCTTTTCCAGAGCCTCTAGAGGCGAATCCATTTCTTTGCCTTTTCCAGTTTCTGGAACTAGCCACAACCTGTGGCCTTTTTCCTCCATTTTCAAAGCCAGCAATGGCAAGTTGCCATCTCTATCTGCAGCCAGGAAACGTTCTCCACTTTTAAGAATTTATGTGGTTGAATTGGGCCCACCTGGATGATCTCAGATGCTATCCTTATCTCAAGATCCTTAACGTCAAACACAGCTGCAAAATCCCTCTAGCCATGTGAGGTAATACATGTACTGGTTTTGCAGATTAGAGACCTCTTTAGGAGGCCACTATTCTACCTACAACATCAAACATATGCTGTTTCTGAAAAATTTGAGTACATATACTAACAGAGAACCAAGGTTCAAAACCCCAAAATGGGGAAATAATAGTATAAAAGGAATTATGGGAGGAGGAATCAAGATGGTGGAAGAGAAGGACATGAAACTAACCTCCTCCCACAAATACATCAAAAATACATCTACAAAAAAAAAAAAAAAATACATCTACATGTGGAACAGTTCTCACAGAATATCTTACTGAACGCTGGCAAAAGGAAATGGTGAGCATTAAAACCAGGTTAGTTGGTTAATCTGAGTAATTATTGTATAAATCGTTACAGGAAAATGCAAAGTTAGGAACAATTCATTTAAAAAATTATGATATAATCCTTGTAAACTGGGGGTACAGTTGTTAGTGGATCAGAGACACTGTTGAGTGAGATTAAAGTGGGCTACCTTACTCCTCTAACCAGGATAGAAGGAACTTAATGGAAAATCCTAATGGGATGAAAATAATTATTTGCTTTGTTTAGCAAAGCAAAGCAAATCAAAACAAGCTGTACTCCATGTAGCAAAAGGGAGCTTAAAAGAGCTTAAAGGACATCTTAAACGACCTTAAAACGAAGCCTAAAACAGAAAAAATAAATATAAATTCTAAAAAACCTACAACAACTAAGAGAAGAAAGTAAACGCATCTGTTGTGACAATAAATTGTTGAATACCTTTCTGAAAAGGCAGACTTCTATTTTGTAGAAAAAGAATTCAAAATGTATCAAAGCCATTAAATGGAAGAGTGTACCATTTTATTTATTTTAAATTTTATTTTTTTATACAGCAGGTTCTTGTTAGTTATCCATTTTATGCATATTAGTGTATACGTGTCAATCCCAATCCCCCAGTTCTTCACACCACGACCACCCCACAGCCACTTCCCACCCTTGGTGTCCATATATTTGTTCTCTACATCTGTGTCTCTATTTCTGCCCTGCAAACTGGTTTGTCTGTACCATTTTTCTAGGTTCCACATATATGCATTAATATACAATATTTGTGTTTCTCCTTCTGGCTTACTTCACTCTGTATGACAGACTCTAGGTCCATCCACGTCTCTACAAATGACCCAATTTCGTTCCTTTTTATGGCTGAGTAATATTCCATTGTATATATGTACCACATCTTCTTTATCCATTCAACTGTCAATGGGCATTTAGGTTGCTTCCATGTCCTGGCTATTCGTAAATAGTGCTGCAATGAACATGGGGGTGCACGTGTCTTTTTGAATTACGGTTTTCTCTGGGTATATTCCCAGTAGTGGGATTGCTGGGTCATATGGTAATTCTATTTTTAGTTGTTTATGGAACTTCCATACTGTTCTTCGTAGTGGCTTGATCAATTTACATTCCCACCAACAGTGCAAGAGGGTTCCCTTTTTCCACACCCTCTCCAGCATTTGTTGTTTGTAGATTTTCTGATGATGCCCATTCTAACTGGTGTGAGGTGATACCTCCTTGTAGGTTTGATTTTCATTTCTCTAATACTTGGTGATGTTGAGCAGCTTTTCATGTGCTTCTTGGCCATCTGTATGTCTTTTTGAAGAAGTGCCTATTTAGGTCTTCTGCCCATGTTTTGATTGGGTTGTTTGTTTGGGTTGTTTGTTTTTTTTAATATTGATCTGCGTGAGCTATTTATGTATTTTGGAGATTAATCCTTTGTCCATTGATTAATTACCGAATATCTTCTGCCATTCTGAGGGTTGTCTTTTTGTCTTGTTTATGGTTTCCTTTGCTGTGCAAAAGCTTTTAAGTTTCATTCGGTCCCATTTGTTTATTTTTGGTTTTACTTCCATTACTCTAGGAGGTGGATCAAAAAAGATCTTGCTGTGATTTATGTCAAAGAGTGTTCTTTCTATGTTTTCCTCTAAGAGTTTTATAATGTCCAGTCTTACATTTAGGTCTCGAATCCATTTTGAGTTTATTTTTGTGTATGGTGTTAGGGAGTGTTCTAATTTCTTTCTTTTATATGTAGCTGTCCAGTTTTCCCAGTACTACTTACTTAAGACACTGTCTTTTCTCCATTGTGTATCCTTGCCTCCTTTGTCATAGATTAGCTGACTACAGGTGCATGGGTTTATCTCTGGGCTTTCTATCCTGTTCCATTGATCTATATTTCTGTTTTTGTGCCAGTACCATACAGTCTTGATTACTGTAGCTTTGTAGTATAGTCTGAAGTCAGGGAATCTGATTCCTCCAGCTCTGTTTTTTCCCTCAAGACTGCTTTGGCTATTCAGGGTCTTTTGTGTCTCCATACAAATTTTAAGATTTTTTTTGTTCTAGTTCTGTAAAAAAAATGTCATTGGTAATTTGATAGGGATTGCATTGAATCTGTAGATTGCTTTGGGTAGTATAGTCATTTTCACAATATTGATTCTTCCAATCCAAGAACATGGTATACCTCTCCATCTGTTTGTATCATCTTCAGTTTCTTTCATCAGTGTCTTATAGTTTTCTGCATACAGGTTTTTTTGTCTCCCTAGGTAGGTTTATTCCTAGGTATTTTATTCTTTTTCTTGGTGGTAAATGGGAATGTTTCCTTAGTTTCTCCTTCAGATTTTTCATCATTAGTGTATACGAATGCAAGAGATTTCTGTGCATCAATTTTGTATCCTGCAACTCATTACTTGTGATTGGTGTGTTCATATTTTCAATTTCTTCCTGGTTCAGTCTTGGAAGGTTATACATTTCTAAGAATTTGTCCATTTTTTCCAGGTTGTCCATTTTTTTGGCATAGAGTTGCTTGTAGTAGTCTCGTAGGATGCTTTGTATTTCTGCAGTGTCAGTTGTAACTTCTCCTTTTTCATTTCTAATTTTATTGATTTGAGTCCTCTCCCTATTTTTCTTGATGCGTTTGGCTAATGGTTTATCAATTTTGTTTATCTTCTCAAAGAACAGCTTTTAGTTTTTTTGTTTTTGTTTTTTTTCTTCGGTACGCAGGCCTCTCACTGCTGTGGCCTCTCCCACTGCAGAGGACAGGCTCTGGATGCACAGGCCCAGCAGCCATGGCTCATGGGCCCAGCCGCTCCACGGCATGTGGGATCCTCCCGGACGGGGGCACAAACCCACGTCCCCTGCATCGGCAGGCGGACTTTCAACCACTGCGCCACCAGGGAAGCCCAGTTTTATTGATATTTGATGTTGTTTTCTTTGTTTCTATTTCATTTGTTTCTCCTCTGATCATTACAGTTTCTTTCCTTCTCCTACCTTTGAGTTTTGTTTGTTCTTCTTTCTCTAGTTCTTTTAGGTGTAAGGTTAGATTGTTATCTGAGATTTTTCTTGTTTCTTGAGGTAGACTTGTATTGCTATAAACTTCCCACTTAGCACTGCTTTTGCTGCATCCCATAGGTTTTGGATTGTCATGTTTTCATTGTAGTTTGTCTCTAAGTATTATTTGATTTCCACTTTGATTTCTTCAGTGATCTCTTGGTTATTTAGTAACGTATTGTTTAGCCTCCATGTGTTTGTATTTTTTACAGATTTTTTCCTCTAATTGAAATCTAGTCTCATAGCATTGTGGTCGGAAAAGATACTTGATACGATTTCAATTTTCTTAAATTTACCAAGCCTTGATTTGTGACCCAAGATATGATCTATCCTGGAGAATGTTCTCTGCACACTTGAGAAGAAAGTGTAATCTGCTGTTTTTGGATGGAATGTCCTGTAAATATCAATTAAATCTATCTGGTCTATTGTGTCATTTAAATCTTGTGTTTCCTTATTACTTTTCTGTTTGGATGATCTGTCCGTTGGTGTAAGTGAGATGTTAATGTCCCCCACTATTATTGTGTTACTGTCGATTTCCTCTTTTATAGCTGTTAGCAGTTGCCTTTTGTTTTAAGGTGCTCCTATGCTGTGTGCATATATATTTATAATTGTTATATCTTCTTCTTGGATTGATCCCTTGATCATTATGTAGTGTCCTTCCTTGTCTCTTGTAACGTTCTTTATTTTAAAGTCTATTTTATCTGATATGAGTATTGCTCCTCCAGCTTTCTTTTGATTTCCATTTTCATGGAATATCTTTTTCCATCCCCTCACTTTCAGTCTTTATGGGTCCCTAGGTCTGAAGTGGGTCTCTTGTAGACTGCATATATACGGGTCTTGTTTTTATATCCATTCAGTGAGCCTGTGTCTTTTGGCTGGAGTGTTTAATCCATTCACGTTTAAGGTAATTATCGATATGTATGTTCCTATGACCATTTTCTTAATTGGTATGGATTTGTTTTTGTAGGTCCTTTTCTTCTCTTGTGTTTCCCACTTAGAGAAGTTCCTTTAGCATTTATTGTAGAAGTGGTTTGGTGGTGCTGAATTCTCTTAGCTTTTGCTTGTCTGTAAAGCTTTTGATTTTTCCGTTGATTCTGAATGAGTTCCTTGCTGGGTAGAGTAATCTTTGTTGTAGTTTCTTCCCTTTCATCACTTTAAATATGTCATGCAACTCCCTCTGGCTTGTAGAGTTTCTGCTCACAAATCAGCTGTTAACCTTATGGGAGTTCCTTGTATGTTATTTGTTGTTTTTCCCTTGTTGCTTTCAGTAATTTTTCTTTGTCTTGAATTTTTGTCAGTTTGATTACTATGTGTCTTGATGTGTTTCTCCTTGGGTTTATCCTGCCTGGGACTCCCTATGCTTCCTGGACTTGGGTGGCTATTTCCTTTCCCATGTTAGGAAAGTTTTTGACTATAATCTCTTCAACTATTTTCTCGGGTCTTTTCTCTCTCTCTTCTCCTTCTGGGACCCCTATAATGCAAATGTTATTGCATTTAATGTTGTCCCAGAGGTCTCTTAGGCTGTCTTCATTTCTTTTCATTCTTTTTTTCTTTATTCTGTTCTTCGGCAGTGAATTCCACCATTCTGTCTTCCAGGTCACTTATCCGTTCTTCTGCCTCACTTATTCTGCTATTGATTCCTTCTAGTGTAGTTTTCATTTCACGTATTGTATTGTTCATCTCTGTTTGTTTGTTCTTTAATTCTTCTAGGTGTTTGTTAAACATTTCTTGCATCTTCTAGATCTTTGCCTCCATTCTTTTTCCAGGGTCCTGGATCATCTTCACTATCATTATTCTGAATTCTTTTTCCGGAAGGTTGCCTATCTCCCTTCATTTAGATGTTTTCCTGGGGTTTTATCTTGTTCCTTCATCTGGTCTTCACCCTCTGCCTTTTCATCCTGTCTTTCTGTGTATGTGTTTTTTTTTTCCACAGGCTGCAGGATTGTAGTTCTTCTTGCTTCTGCTGTCTGGCCTCTCCAGTGTGCCATTTTAAATTAGTAAAACGTAAAGTGCATTTTTATTTAGTTCCCCCTGCAATAATCCATATTATTGTCTTTACTTCGTTACAGATAAGGAATCTGAGCCTTAGATCAGGGAATGGCCACCCAGGCATGAGCCTCAGAGTAAATCCAGAGTCTCACTCAGATCCTGGGAGTTAGTCCTGGTGTACACGCCCTCCCAAGTATGTGTGAGATGATGTAACTAGTGGCAGGTGGAGCTGGTGCTAGAGCCCAAGTCAGTTTTACCTCGTATCCTGTGTGCACGACCTTTCCACTAATACTGTCTCAGAAATTATTTTTCTGTTTGCATCTTTGTCTCATCCCTCTGAACCAAACATTTTGATACAGGTTATTTTTGTTATCTCCTCCAGTTTCCCTGCATACCCTGAGCCCCTACAAACCCCCACTGTTTTTGCCACTTTCACCCACTGTGAGTAAATTCTCCTACTGAGTCCCATCCCTGCTCCATGGTGTAGACCCTGGAGGTTTCCCTCATAGACCTGCTCCAGCCTCTTGATAAGGACTTGGATGCTGTTTCTCTCTTAATTAAGGTTAATTGCTCCCCTTTGCACTCTAGATCCCATCTCTCATCTCATCATGAAATAATTCCACCAATTATCCCCTTTTCTACTGAATCTTCAGACTCTGTTCAGGTACCTTCTCATCTGAATGTATGCCTCTCCTGAAAGAAATCTTCCCTTCATGGGCAGCCTTATTACCTCATAGCCACTTCTGAGTTTCACTTCCTCACCTTCCATTCATTCAGACCTCCTGAAATCTGATTTCTGTCTCTGTCCTAACAGTCAGCTGCTTCCACTGAGGCCACCTGTGACACTCGTGTTTCACAAACCACTTAAAGCCTTGTTTTATGAGTATTTCTGTTGACTACTTCTTGAAACCTTCTGTTTACTTGGCTCCCAGACATTCATTCATTCTGCATACCCATAGGAGTTCTCTTCCCATGCTATGCAAATTTGGTATATCGTTTTAAGTTTTACCTGACATATCTCTAATCACGACACTCCTACTGAGCACCGGAAAAGAGAGCAAACTACTACCTGTCTTCACCTGAACCCAAATTCACTTTGGTTGAAACTTCAAAATGTATTTCAGCTACATACGAACCCAAACTCCCAAAGGCACCTCAAACTCATTTTGCCCATTACCCAACTTTCTAGACTCCATTCAAAGAAACCTCTTTCCTATATTTCATACCTTAGCTAATGACACCATCATCCATATGGTTTCCCAAGTTAGAAGTCTTCATGGATTTCATCTTCTCCTTTATACCACTCCTCCACCCCCAGCAAATCACCGTGCCTCATCAGTCTCCTTAGTATCTTGTGACTCTGTTTCATGCTGCCCTCCTCACTCTTCACTTCTATTATTAACTCATCACATATGTCTATTGAAGTATCTACTGTGTGTCAAGCATTGTGCTACGTACTGGGAATACACTGTGAACAAAATAGATATGATTTCTCCCCTAATGGAATTAATACTTTAGTTGGGGAGATGGGCATTGAACTAATCTCACAAATACAATTACATAAATATGATTTCATAAATATATTTATAAATAGTGATGAGTGCCATATAAAGTAAAAATAGAGGAGGCAATGAAAAATTATAGTGGAGAACTTCAATTTAAAATGAAAGGTCAGGGACGTCTTCCCTGGGAAGGTAGTGTTTAAGCTGACACATAAAGAAGGAGTCAGAGATAGTTTGGTGAAGGGTTAAAAAGGGGAGGTAGGTAGTTATACAGCAGAAACTAACACAACATCTAAAGCAATTATATTCCAATAAAGATGTTAAAAAAAATAAAACGATTGAATTAAAAAAAAAAAGGGTAGGTAAACAGAGGAGCTTGTGCAAAGGCCCTGTGGTTAGAAAAGCCTGGTTTATTCAAGGAAGTTCAGTGAGTGAAGGGCAATAACCCATGAGGTGTCTGGGGAGTAAGTAGGGACAAAGTTATATAAAGGCTTGGAGGTTTTGTGTTTTATCACAAATGTATGGGAATCCATTGAAGGATTTTAAGCGTGATCAGATTCTGTGGTATCCGCAAATTTGCTCTTGCTTTGGTTGAAGTAGGAGACGATGGTGAGTGTGGATTATGATGGTGTCTGTGGAGATGGAGAGAAGTGGAGGTGCAATAGATTTTGGAGGTAGAATAGACAGAATTTGGTGATAAGGAAGCGAGGCAGAGAGAGAGAGGTTAAGAATGACTTTCAGGTTCCTGTTTTTAAAACTTGGAAAGGCAAGTGAAATTTTCCAAAATAGGGAACACACGGGAAGTGATGTGGGAGGGAAGGCCAAAGCTTCCATTTTTCTCTGTTGAATCTGTGGTGCTTGTGAGACACACACGACTCAATAAATATTTATTTAATATTGATGTAATTTAATGATTAAATTTAAGATGTTTAATCTCAAATTACTTAAAGATGTTTCTAGATTGGTTTCTCAAAAAAAAAACAAAAAACAATGCTATGCTTTCGTTATTGTAAAAAAAAATTACTCTCAGAATTGGGCTTTTCTATTTGCAGGACTGATATCCTTCCGCATTTCCTTTGCCAACTGTTTATAGCGCACCATAAGCACAGAGCGGTTTCTCTCTTCAGTGCCCTTGGTCTTGTTCAGAACATGAAGAAAAATCCCTTCGTAGTTGCTACTATGTTCAGCAAGCCTCACCTCACTCTGAGTTTTAGCCTCCCTGACTAAAACTTTTCTTCCTCTTCCAGTCTGTTCCTTTATTCCCATTCAAGGGTATCTACCTGGCCTGCTTTATTTTGAACATATCATTTATGTAACTGAGTTTATCAGAAGACAACATGTGCAGGCTTATCCTTTCTAGACACTCATTGGGATTACTTGAAATGGTCGGATTGCTCTCTCCATAAAGAACAAAGCCTTGGGGGGAAACGGCCATTTGAAAACAGCTTTATAGTGTTTATAAGAAAAACACTTTTATTCAAAAGATGCAGAAAGGACCATCTTTAAAACATTGCAGAGAAAGCCTCAGCTCTCCACATAAAAAGAGATTCTGTAGGCCAAAGATGGCCACTAATTCGAAATTTTCTTTGCAAATTGAATATTTTGCTTGGCTGAAACATGGTGATGTGAGGTTAGGGTACCACCAGCAGTATCTTTAATGGGAAGACCGTTTCTTAGCCTAGGTCAGTTTCATTAAGAAAAATTGCCCTTTTACTGATTCGAAATAACTTAAACAAATTATCTAAAGGAACTGTAGGGTTTAACTCATTTGATGAATTTTAATAAGAAATACGTGATCAGTCAAAAACCGGGAAAAAAGTGAATAACACTGAACTAGTTTTAATGGAAATTAGCTCATTACCCTGCTGGCTTACATTTACCAAAGGCTGAATTTCTGATGGAAAATTTGCCAGGCTGTGGGGAAATGGGAGGATCTTTAAATTAAAGATTAACTTTATTAGTGGTATTTTTCTCCCTTAAATTAGCCTTAACTGGAGATTTTTAAAACCCTGGGGCTTTTCCCCTCTTTGGGAAACTTTAAAAAAAAAGAGTTCCTCTATTGGAAGAGTTTCTCACTGTCCCTGAAATATTTTCAGGATGTAGTAGGAACATGAATCCCCTTTATTGCTTACAATCCTTTACAAGAAAGGATAACTTAAGAGGTGAAAGGGTCTGTGCGAGTGTCCAAGTGAGTTTCCTGTCCTCCAGCAGGATGCCACAGGGACTGTGAAAAAAAAATTCTTTCTTACTTTCTCTCTTTATTTTCCCTCACATTCATGTGATATTTGCATACTTTTGTTCTCCCTTTCTTTTTCCTCCTTTTTTTTATTGCTTTTCTAAATTGTGATAAAACATACATAACATAAAATTTGCCATATTAACCATATTTAAGTGAACAATTCAGTAGTGTTAAGTATATTCACATTGTTGTGTCTTGTTTTTCAAACAAAATAGAACAAAGCTTTTAATAACTCAGGTCATGAACATCTTCACTGAAACAGGTCCCTACTCTTCTTTTGTTGCTTAAAGAAAGAGAGAAATAGAAAGTGTCTCCTCTGCATCTCTGTCATGTGTAGTAACTGTAGAATTTTCTATAAAATACATGAAACTAATGATAGTTTTCAAAGTCAGAGTCATATGTTGTAGCAAGTACTTCAGTTGAAGAAGAAACCATTTCACATTCTGCAAATGGTAGTTCATTCAGTATATCGAATGGAATACAGAGGCATATTGAAAGATTTAGTCCTGTTTGGGGCAATTACTAGAAATCCCAAAAAGTTGCCCTGACGTTATTCCAAATTGAAGATATCATGTTGGGATTCTCTGTTAAGTTGTTATTTATTGTATTTTGATCCCTTATTCGAAGTGGGGTGGTTTTAAGAAAGTTTGTCATCTTGTGATGGGCCCTGTGAATAATGATTTTAAAAAACAAACAAACAAAAAAAAGACTCTTAACAAACCACTCACAAATGCAAATGCAACTCACAAATGACTCTCCCTTCAGAGCTGCGGTGACTACATTGATGTTCTTTCATTTTGAGTATTGTGTCAGGAGAAGTAGGTTCTGAAAAACCACTTTTGTGGTTTTGTGGAACTTTCCCCTTGGGATAAGGCAGTGTTGCTAGCCAATCATCACACAATTTGAAAACGGTCCTTTGTGACACTGACATTGTCCCCACAGAGTTTGCATCACGTGAGGTGAGACCTCAGTCAAACATTGTTACTAATGAACAGGTGACCAGCACAATCCAATGATATGCATAGAATGTTCTCAGGTTTCTCCCAAAGCAAGATTCCTAGCAAGAAAACATTGGAGGGGGTGCAAGAATAGGAAATACTAAATTTTTTTTGGTTTTTACTTAACTGAATGGATATTACCTACAGCAGACATTACTATTGTGTTTTTATTTTTAACTGGTTACCCAGGTCATATATAAAGTGTTCCCTATACAGGGTGTTCAGATTTAGCAAAAATAAAAATACAGACTTCCCAGTTAAATTGAATTGCAGATAAACAAATAATTGTTAATATAAGTATGCCCTATGCAATGTATGTCACATGCAGTCAGTATACAGGACATACTACAAAGTCATTCATTGCTTATCTGAAATTCAAATTTAACTGAGCATATTATATTTTATCTGGTAACCATATTCCTGTAATTTATTAAAAATTGTATTTAGCTGACATATAGAATTTAATTTAAACTTCAGTATGAAGTTGGTGTTGTCTTCTCTGCTCTTGCATTTTCAGGCACCAGAATTTCTTCTCTAAGCTATTTGCACTGTTTCTGTTTCTCTGTCCATCTCCTTGTGCTTTTACATGAGGAATTAAAAATATATTTTAGTTTTATTTCTTGTTTTAAAGAAGACAGATTTTTAGAGATCTAATTCAGTTTTGTGCTTCATATTAAATGCATCAAAATTTCCTTATTGGCTGCATGTAACTTTTCCCATTTTTTTCTCTTCCCTTTTAAAAATGTCCCTACTCATGTTTCATTTAGCTAAAGACTGTATCTTGAGGTCTTTCACTTTTGTTGTCTCAGAGTTAGGGTTAAATAAATGTTTGCATTTGTACACACACACACACACACACACACACAAGCACACTTCAATAAATGAGCAGTATGGAAAACAGAGGTCAAGTCATTATAAAGAAATTTTAATTCCATAAGAGAAATGTAATATTCCGCTTTCTGTAAAAGTAGGTGAAATAAAGGCCAGAAATAAACTAAAATATAAAGGAAGCATTATTAGCATTTTAAAGAAAAAGCTCTTATTTATGAACTTGACTTTGTAAAGAGGACTATCAGCTCTGAAAGGCTTAAGAAAAAGTTATCTATATCCCTATTCTTATGCCCCTGTGAAGGTAGGTGGTGAGACACCTAAAAGTATAGTCTCAACACACCAAGCCTGTCTTCTGTGATCTGGGTCAAACAAGAATGATTTCAGAAAAAGAAAAATTACAGAAATAAGGATTTAAATGTTTTTATTTTGTTTTTTTTATGTTAATTGGAATAGACTAGATTTCTTAGATGGGTAAACCCTACAAAAGGTTACCATACATTTATAATATATAATAATTTGACCCACACTATTATAGTGTTTATGTAGCTCTTCCAATGAAGTTGACCAGAAAACTGGAGATTAATCAGATAGAAAACTTGACCTTATCATTAATTGAGCCAAATTGGGTATACCCAAAATAGATGTTTTCTATTCATCTTCATTTCAATGTTTATAGCATGATTGATAATTTGCCAGAGAAGCTCTGTCACGTAAGTTATTTATTTTTAAGGAAATCTATTCTGATACTATTTCTACTACCTAAAATTACTTACTCTGAGGCAAGCAGCTTCTTTTGGACAATGACTCAGAAAGGGCAACTGTTGCTTCAGAGACCAAAGCCTCCTAGGCACAGCTCATCATTAGACGTATTTCGGAAACTGCCATGATGGGCGCAGTGAAGAAGTCCTGGGTCGTGCCAGTGGTCTGAGGTCAGACGGAATCAAACAGCCTCAAAAGAAGGGGAAGCCAAAGTGCCTGTGATGATAGGTGGTCAAATCAAACGGTCCTCTCTTCTTGTCTGATCTTGACTAATGTCCCTTTTATGCCATTTTAGTTCTGACACCATCACTATTGAGAGGTCTGATGATTATACGTTTTCTATAGGAGGAATAATCATCTTTTAAGATAATGCCCCATGTGGAGATGAGAGCTCCATAAAAAGGAACCATTTTCAATACATCTGTAAGTCTAAGAAACTCCCAGCACCTAACAAATGTAAGGCAGCACATACTCAAAATCCGTTCTGGCTCTGCGAGAAGAAGAAAGTGGAGGAGCACAGAGAAAGTAGAGGAAATAATTGAATGTTTTGACATTGTGAGAATGTGTAAATGACATCTTTTCTCAAAAGAACTGTGCCGGCAGTTCCATAAAACAGCAAACAAATTTTATCCTTCAGTGAAAATAATCGTTAATTGGCCAATAGGTCACAGTGCTTTTCACTCTTCTAATTAGTGGTCAAATTGTTTTCATTGGCATTTTACAGAATGAGTCAAAGAGAGAAATGTATTTATTTATCTGTAGTTTTACTCTCAGCTGTTACGCAAAAGGATGTGATTAAATCCTTGTAATTAAATTATAATCAAACCACACATTGAACAGAATTTTTTAATAGTTGGAAAGAGATACAAGAACATACATACAGAGTGTGTGAGAAAGTGAGCTAATTCTACCCGTCTCCTTTAGTAAGATAGTTGTTATACTTAAGCATTAAATTTAGCTCTGTGTTTCAAGGAAAGCTGAGGAACATAATGGATTTACATACTTTCGCTCTTTTCATAAAATGCAGCATCAGCTCTTCACAACGTTGCGCTGAGATGCAGTTAGTATTTACACCATAACTGAGTGGGATGGCTTTAACTTCTAGATAATTGTGCCTAGATTCTTCAGATATTTCCTATAAATGAGAATAGTTGAAAAACATAATCCATTTTGTACCAGTCCCAGTTTTTTAAAGGTTGTAAACATTATGTGGCATATTTTCAACATTCCATTTTTTATTAGGCATTTTATCAGACACCACCTAACATGAACATGAGTGAAATCGTTGAAAGAGGGACAAGGTGATGTGAAAAGAAAGTAATTTTGTTTTGTATGCTAGATCATGCTTTGGCTTGCTAGGGTCAGTATGATAAAATAATAACAATAAAGGGAAAAAAAAGAAAAAGGAATTAATCTGTACTTTTAATTATCTTAAAGGTCGTTCGGATCACAACAGAGTCAGTCCCATTGTCACACCATCTGTGATAATTGAAAGAGCTCAATAAGCTGAAAAAAGCCTGGCTTTGATGATACATTAGTCAGTCAATTAACAAACATGTTGAGCTGCTTTTTCATGAAAAACATTGGGCTAACACTAGGGTAGAGGGATAATAAAATAGATATCTGCTCTAGAGAAGATCTCAGTGGGAGAAAAGGCCCATAAGCAATTATAATAGAATCTAATTCATAATATATGTATATACATTATTTTTAAAGTTAAGACTAAAGAAGGCTTGTTGATTGATTTTTAACCGCACAAAGCAGGTACATAAAGCAGAATTATTTCTTATACTAAGCAAAGGTATTAACCTTTAAACATCTAACTTTCTATCTATATTCTTTCGCCCTCTCCCGCTAAGGCTGTGCCACACAAATCCCTAAGGATGACTCAGTCTTAGCTCTTGTAAAGTGACTGATCGTTTGCCGCATGGTTATTCACTGTCACTGGGCTTCAGAATCTTCAGGCCAAATAGGGAAATATTCCTAGAATCATTAATATAATTCCAATAAAATTATTTGGGCCCCCTTGAAAAAAACTATGCAGCCAGGCAGAATTTGTTGTTGTTGTTTGCTATTAAACGATTTAAAATAACTTGCAGTTATCTAAATATCATGCCACCCGTAAGTGGTGGTGGGATGTATTTTCAAAGTTCAAATATTGTTTTCTTTATTACAGGTTTCTTTTCTCCATGGAAAACTCCAAAGCCTGTAAGTTGAAATTATTCTACTTCTTTACTGCTGGTTATTATTACAGTTCCATTAAGTAAGATTTGAATTGGGTGACCTCAAAATCTCTTCCTCCTCTGAGATTTGTGATGTCAAAAGAGCAGATCCTCTGTGTAAGAATAACTTGTCTTACTTTCCTATAAAGACAATTCTGTCTTTTAATATTTTTACAAAATGAGCATCAACACTCTTCAGTATGGTGTACGGAAAATACTTTAGAAAACTTTGTTTTACCCCCTGTCAGAAATACGATCGTTTTTATCCCATTGAATTTTTAAAAACAGTACAAATTATAAGCCCAGAGGTCTTGACTTGCAAGTTAAGTCTGGTCCACAAGAAATGTACCTGTATATATATATTTGTGTATTTATATTTACTTTTTAATGTATACAGAGCTAAATATGTGTGTGTGTGTGAAAAACATTTTTTTTTCCTACCAAACCTGACAATCACTCAAAGTGGTGCTTCTGAATCTTCAGAAACCGGTGAACTCTGCCATCACCTAATCTCTCTGGGCCTAGTTTCTTTATGAATTGTCCTGAAATTTTGATGCTAAGGTACCAGAAGCCTGGTATTTTAATAATCTTTTTGTGAGGCAAGTTTAGCCAAGTTGCCTTCCCAGCTAGAGATAATCTTTACTTGCCGTTAGATTAAAACTAGTAAATTATCCAAGTCCCAAGACCTGGGACTGGTTTTCTGGAATCCCATTCTATAGTGTGTTAGAATAGTCGACCCTAACTGGAATGGCTAAAACTCACGACTGGAAGAGAGCTTAGCAAAGTGATTCAAGTAACAACAAAAACAAAACAAAACAAAAATCTCAGGGGATCACATCTTCCACCTACTTTTCATTCCTCTCAGAGTAAGCAGCTCAGACAGCAGTGGCCCCTGGTTTGGCCAGTGAGTAGGGAATTCTTGGGTTAAATGCTTCCCTTTTTTCTTTTACTGAGGAAATATTTATTTAACTGCTTGATTTTCTCATTTTAGAAATGGAGATATAATTTTGCATACTTTTCAAGCGCAATAACTGGCTTAATTAAATAACATGGCTTTAAAATTATTTGAAGACAAGTGAAAATAAAATATTATTGAGCCCTGGAATATGCCTGAGCTCCAGGTTCCTCTCAAAGACAGATGAGGAAACCGGAGCTGGTGATGAGCGGCTGAGCTGTCAGAACATTCCAACCAAGCATGTCCTCATTTAGCATTCGGCTCATCTGGTCCACAGAGAATATCAGATGGGAAAACTGGTCTCACTTGGGCCTAGTTAAACCACTTAGTGATGCATGTGATTTTGAAAGAGGTATTTTAAATGAAATTTGTTCGATCTTGACCAAACTCTAAATAATGCCTTCCTTTCACCGTCAGAGTTAAATCTGTGCTCTGTGGTTACACACATCTTTATCTAATTTAACAAGGACTCTTGTAACCTCATCCTGGTGCTACAATTATGCAATCTAGTGATTTCCTTATATGCACCACATTTACACAAATGATGCCATTTGGCATAATTACAGCATTTGCTGTCATTACAGTAATTACATCCGTACTCAATAATTCCAAAAAAAGTTTTATGAACTTAATTTACAATTAATCCTGAACCCATACATCCCTACAAAAGCCAAGGCTTGGAGTTCCAGGTCCTAGGCTAAGAGAAGATAGAAGACTGTCAATTTAACATCCTCCATGTATCCCCCAGAAACTCTTCAGACTCGGGACTGTGATGACAGGCAGTGTGGTATAATGGTTTAGGGTGCAGGTTCTGAAGGCTTACTGCCTACAGTCAAACTGTGCTTCTTCTCCTTACTAGCTAGCGTACCTTCCACTAGCTACTTAAGCTTTCAGTATTTCAAGTTCATCTATAAAATGGGGATAATAATAATACTCCTCTCATATGGTTACTCTGAAGAGTCTGTGGCTTAGTCCATGTAACGTGCTTGAAGCAGAGCCTCTACATGCTCAAAAATATAAACTATCGTCATCCTAGAAAGCAGACCCTCCATGCATAAACCCTTAATAAATTAATCACCCTACGAAATGAAGGTAGTTTGCAAAACTATTCACTTCAACAAATATATATATAAACACATACCTACTGTATTTGGATTTATACACTCTCTCCTCTGAAAGAGGATTGATGACATCCTTAGGATAAGGAAATGTTACCTTGAGTGAGGTCTCCCCTTCTCCCAGTCTTGTGTCACTTCCTGACACTCTTCCGTCCTACTGATCCACACCTTAAGCTAATCCACATCAAGATAGTCACTTCTGGGGCTTCCTTGGTGGCGCAGTGGTTGAGAGTCCGCCTGCCGATGCAGGGGACGTGGGTTCGCGCCCCGGTCCCAAAAAAAAAAAAAAAAAAAAAAGATAGTCACTTCTGTTTAACAAGTAATGCATTAATTATAGTGGGTTCTCAGTCTCTCCATCTGGAAGGAGTCCAAGTTCATTCTTCAAGTACTGAATCAAGCCAAAAGCCTTCATCTCCCAGCCCTGCCCTAAAATCCTGAGGAGGTGTGTTTAGACTACCCCAGCTTCTACAGGAAGCAGTTTGTAGAGTTTGCATGGGGAGGACAACTTGCCTTGTTCACAAGCCCTCTGTTCCCAGTGTGCATCCTCGAATCAGAAGGTGGAGTTAAGAAGCATCAACCACACCATGATCAGGTTCTTCTGCTTTACTCTCTGATATCTCGTTGTGGACTGTATGTCCACCCTGTCCACTGATACTTCAGGGACTGTCCTTTCATACAGTTAGACATTCACTCGTTCGTCAAGGTGGAGTTAAGAAGCATCAACCACACCATGATCAGGTTCTTCTGCTTTACTCTCTGATATCTCGTTGTGGACTGTATGTCCACCCTGTCCACTGATACTTCAGGGACTGTCCTTTCATACAGTTAGACATTCACTCGTTCGTCAAGGTGGAGTTAAGAAGCATCAACCACACCATGATCAGGTTCTTCTGCTTTACTCTCTGATATCTCGTTGTGGACTGTATGTCCACCCTGTCCACTGATACTTCAGGGACTGTCCTTTCATACAGTTAGACATTCACTCGTTCGCCAAGGGGGAGTTAAGAAGCATCAACCACACCATGATCAGCTTCTTCTGCTTTACTCTCTGATATCTCGTTGTGGACTGTATGTCCCCCCTGTCCACTGATACTTCAGGGACTGTCCTTTCATACAGTTAGACATTCACTCGTTCGTCAAGGCCAACAGAGATACAAGGCTCCTGCCATATAAAGAAAATGATTTTGTTTTCATGTTTCTTACTCTAGTTATGTGTTTATAAATATTAGCCTAGGTAAGGACACCACTGGGACTGGACAAGATTCAATCAGAAGCCTTGTTGAGAGGCAAACGCCGGCAGGAAACACAGTTCTCTAGAGGTCAAGGCCAGGAAGACTCTAGGTGGCATAAGGGGATGGGATCAGAATCTAGGTGGTTCACGAAGACTGAGAGGAACAAGTGAGCACAAGGTGTCCAGCTAGAAAGCAAAAGTGCAAAGACCAAGCTATCTAAGAAAGTAGGGAGAAGTCAACAGAGGGCACCTTTCAAAAGATGTTGTCAGATCAGCACACCAGTCCCAGAAAGCAGAGGGTGCCCTCTGATCCCAGGGCAGGGGGTTTGCTCCATGGTCTTCTGCGTCGGAATAACAAATAACTCAATTAGGGGGCAAGGGTGTGAAGAACTACAAGTCTGCCTTTTCAGTATTTCACGGGCGCTGTGATTTTCTGCTCTACAGTCTTAAAAATCCCTGACAGAGTGACTTGAGGGTTTATGCATGTCACAGCAAGACATTGTGAATGCTTTACTAAGCATGAACTGGAATCAGTGAATTTCTCCATCTCTGCTATAGAAATTGTAGAATTTGTCAATCTGCCACAGAAACTTTCCCAAACAGTGCCCAAAGCGTTATTTATTTTGTAGTTTTCAGAATGTTTTTTAGAATACTAATATTTCACCTGAACCATGTTTGCTCCAATGACTGCACATGGACAGTGCATATACCAGCAAGACTTATGGAGGAATCAGATAACCCTCCGTGGAAGATGGGAGAAAGAAATAGACATTTGCTGAAGCCCTATGATGATACTACAGCAATTCAGACCATATTTCTAATTTATTTATTTTTTAGAATTTAGTATCTTATGTTTGGAAACAGAAGGGAGAAAGTCATAGCCAGAATGCACCCACATGGTGCCTAAAGTCAGTTAAAGTGAAAAATAAAAAAATACGCCTTTAGCCACAACGTGGGTCTTCCTGTCATAGCAAAGGCACAGAGAATGGATGACCAAAGGAACCCACCATGGCTTCGTAGGCAAATTTTGCTTTCAAATGAATTATGAAGCACATATTTAAAGATTTTTACTAAACGGGAGCAAAAGGGTCACTGAGCAGAAAATTAGCCAGAACTCTAAACAAATTTACCAGTTATTCCCCTCAATGTATTATTATTGCAAATAGCACTCCCATTATAGTTATAGATTGGTTTCTGACCCAGGGTCTGCCACTGACAGCTGCTGGACCTCTCTATGTTCCTAGAGATTATGTTTAATATTAGGGGTTTTCCATCTTTGTTAGCTATAGAACCCTTGTTCAAACGAAAGCTTGGTCAGTAGCCCATATAGAAAACAAATTAAAATGAAGCCAGTTGTCTTAGTTTCTTCCAACAGCTATAATAAAACACCATAGACTGGTGGCTTATAAAAAACAGAAATTTATTTCTCATAGTTCTGGAGTCTGGAAGTCCAAGATCAAGGTTCCAGAAGATTCAGTTTCTGGTGAGAGCCCACTTCCTAAATGGCCATCTTTTTGCTGTAACCTCACCTGGCAGAAGGGACTACAGAGCTCTCTGGGGTCTCCTTTATAAGGGGACTAATTCCATTCATGAGGGCTGTCACCTCATGACCTAATTATCTCCCCCAAAGCTCCACGTTCTAGTAATATTACCTTGGGTGTTAGGTTGTCAACATAGGCATTTTGAGGGACCTCAAACATTCCGACTGTAGCACCAGTCTTATTGAGAGAAGGGTCAATGACCCATTTCTTTCCCAGTTTGCTGGCTTACCTGACCCCTGCCACAGTCCCAAGTACATAAGTGAGTCACAGGGACCTTTGTGTTACACAAGGACACAGTACATAGTACCTCAAATCCTCTCTACCTTTAAAACATTATCACTGATAGGTGACAGCTTGCTTTGGAGCCCTGACCAAAATATAGCCATCATGAAAACAGAAGCAGGACAGTGCAATAGGGTCCCGAAAGTTAAAATCCTGTCAAGCTCAAAATAGTGTGTATCAAAACTGGTTTTAAAGAAAGAACAAGTGACCATATGTTACTGATGATTTCATTCAGTCACTAAATTTACATTTTCTGAGCACTTGCTATATATTGGTAATACAACAGTGGGAGAAACTGCATCCCCTGCAGTCTCTCCCCAACATAATCTATTTGCGGAGACAAAGGTAGACTCGCAATTACGATTGAGTGTGAGGGGTAGGTAGAGGGTGCTGTGGGAGCACCCAGAAGGGACAAGTAACCAGATCAGGAATGGTCAGCAAAGGCCTTCTAGAGCAGGTGTCTCATCTGAATCTAGTATCCAGGTATAATGAGGATGAGAGATGGAAGAGTGGAAAATGGGTAAACTTTGCAGGCAGAAAGAGAAAGTATGCAAGGGTTCAGAGGCTGGAGAGAACCTGATGGATGCCAAGGAATGAGGAGAGACCATCAGTGGATACAAGAGAGAGAATCAGGACCTGGGCCCTCAGGAGCCACTGTATCCCACTAGAGAGCGGCCTGAGGACCACGCTCACCCAGTGCAGAATTTTAGACAAGAGGGTACCCTAATATCATTCTGCACACGACAGGTTTAGTCAAAGCAGAAAAGCTGAAGTTGAGTTTGAATGAGCAATCAGTTGATTTTTGAAGTTGGCTGTGCAAACAGGTGATCTCGGTGAACGCAGCTTTCTCCTTGATAAAAAGGAATGAGTCCCTGCTCTACCTCACGGGGCTATAGTGAGGATCAAAGAAGGTAATGTATATGAAAGAGCATAGTATTCTACAGACCATTAATAAATTATGATGGTAGCAGCAGCAGCATTTTGGAGAAGAAACCACCAGATCAGCAGTAAATGAGGCTTCGTAGAAGATTTTGAACAATTCAAAAATCCCAAAGGGTTGTATAATTACTTATAAACTGTGAGGAAAGTGATTGAATGTTCAAGTATAGGAGGTGGTTCAGATATGCATAGGTATCAAATGGATGCATGCAGACTACTTCATCTTCTTCTTTAGTAAAAATGGTGTAATGAATTGGGGCCATCTTAGAAAAGGAACAATACCATAAGCACTTAAAGATAAATTATCTTGAGATACATATTGTCTTTATTTTATAGGGAGAAAAAACAGACTCTGACAGATTAAGTGATGTGCTGAAAATTACTAGCTAGTAGGTGACAAGGTTATGAAAGTTTACATTCAAAAGTCAGGCAACACATATATTTATAACCATCTGTGGTGCTTTATTATATAGAAATAGAATCTCTCAAGGCACTTATACCAAAGTTTTGAATGTTTTGTGAAAGAAAAGTCTACAGGGCAAGAAAGTCAAACTTAAAGGTGAGGGCTGTGGTATGCGACAAGGGAAACAGCAAGAAAGAGTTCATTGTCAGTCATTTTCTCTGTTCTCTTTCACTTTCCAGATAACAGACCGATGGGAGAATCAAGGCAGTCCTCAAACGAGTCTATCTGCTCCGGCCATACCGCAGAACCTGCCCTTCCCACCCGCCCTTCACAGGAGTTCATTTCCTGACTCAACAGAGGCCTTTGACCCAAGGAAGCCTGACCCATATGAGCTCTACGAGAAATCTAGAGCCATTTATGAAAGTAGGCGTAAGTGAAAGCCACAAAAAACAAGGGTGTATTAATAACAGCTGAAGCCCTGACAGGAGATATATTGAGGCTGAAATGATCTGGCGTGGTGATTTTATATTCTGAGGTTCAAAATGTATCTCAAAAGTAAAGCCAGCTGATCGAAACTTTTCTTTAAAAAAGAAAGAAGAAAGCCTGTCAACTCAAAAAAAGCTTATATCTTTTGGTTTTAAATTTTGTTTCCTACTTTTTTCCCCCTAAGCCCCTGAGAAAAATCAGGAATGTATTTGGGGAGCCAGGGGTGGGTAATAGGGGAAGAGGTTGCTAGTTTTATTTAAGCTACCAGATAATGAGAAGAAATGGTTGGGATTTTTTTTTTTTTTTAATTTATTATTTATTTTATTTATTTATTTTTGGCTGCATTGCATTCCCGTTGCTGCGCGCGGGTTTTCTCCAGCTGCGGCTCCTGGGGTGTAGGCACGCAGGCTTCAGTAGTTGTGGCGCACGGGCTTCGTTGCTCCGCGGCATGTGGGATCTTCCCGGGCCAGGGCTTGAACCCGTGTCCCCTGCATTGGCAGGCGGATTCCCAACCACTGCGCCACCAGGGAAGCCCTGGTTGGGATTTTTATGTTTAATCTGATCTTGAATCTGAAGCCTAGATTTCCTTAGAGCCACGAATGTAGTCATTGAAGATTTTAGGAATGTGAGTAAAATGTTAGCCAAGTCCTTCCAACTCATAATGGTGAAAGTAATGGTTCCGAAAGCAGCACAGAGCAGGTACCAATCAGTTCTACCTGAAATTCCACTTCTTGTTTAATGCACTGGGGCCCATTTGAAAGTTAGCTCGTAAAATATCGTGTAGGCACTTGTCATCCTATTTGAAGGTCTTCTAAAATTATTTCATTGTGCTTTATAAATATTAGAAAACAGAGCTTTTTAATATTGCATATACGTTCATTGTGCCTCTTTCCACCATCTCACAGGTCATCTCTTTTGAATGTTAGAGGACAGGAATCCAAACGGCATGAATGTATAATATATGAGGAGAATACATAGTACAATATGAACTTGAGTAATGGATTGAAAAAACTAGCCTAGTGAGAAGGGTTTGGTTCCGGGCGCTCCCATTTACGGTCTGCTGATTTCCTTTGTTTTGGTGTTCCGCCAGTGTCTTCTTTCCAACTTTATCATCTGAAGCATGAATAGCAAGTTTTAAGTTGTGTGTTATCTCAGAGGATCTCAAATCTGCTTACTCTTTGATGAGCCCAGGGGCTGAGAATTACACCCCCAGCTGGTAAGGGGAAAAGTAGACATATCCCTTTGCCCATCCTCTACAACTCTCTGTAAAAGTAATTTTGGTTGATAAACTAGTTAGGACAGCAGGCCATTGAGAAATCATCTTTATCAAAATGAACCTCCACCACCCCACCCCTCTGCCACTTTATAAAAATAATTGGCTATGTCAGGCCTGCTGTATTTGATTCTTCTCCTTCTGGCAGAACGACTGAAATGTCTTTAAAGGGCTGTAGAGTTAGAATGTTTTTGCTGTGATAGAGTTAGAACGAAGTAGGCATTTTTCACGGTATAATACAGGGTATGAATTCAGGGTATTAATGGTCACTATACTGAAAAAACTTGACAAGATTTCAGCACAGTTCTTAATACTTTTTCTGCTTCGATAACCAAGTATTTATTGAATACCCACTTGGCCCTCAGTACCATGAGGAGATTCCAAAGTTGAGTAAAATGTCCTGCTCTCACGAATTTAACTGGGAGACAAGAAGAATAAGTCGAAACAAGTAGAGATCAGGATACAGGTGAAGTTCTAACTCAGAAGGTGGAATATATCATCCCCCTGTCCTTGGCCTGTTGAATTCTGTGGTTACCTGTAGGGAGCGGCAAGAGATGCTTCCTCCTGTTTTTGTCCCTTCATTAGTCATTTGTTCCCATCCTTTTGCTGTTCCCTGACCAATGCAAGGCTTCATTATTCGGGACAAAGGCAATGTTGGTATTTATTCCGTCTTTTCTCTATGGTGTCTGATGCTGTTGTGTCCTCAGTTTGTGAGCAGGAATTGTGCATGACCTTCTTTTCAACCCTAAACGAATTCCGATTTCTTTAGCCAGCCCCTGCAATGCTCCTTCTCTTCATTGCCTTTCCGCTCCTCACCTGTAACAAACCTAGCAAACCAATCTGCCTTAACCTCCCACGACTTTCTTTATCAGTCCTCCTCTGGGAGCTCTGTACCCCCTTTGCTTTGCGTCCTAAGCCACTTGAACAACAAAATCCTGACTGCCTGCGGAGCCCTGCATGTGCTCTGCGGCTGCCTCTCTCATCTCACAACCACCCCCCCTCACTTCTTGCTTTCTCAGCTCTCTCTAATGTTTCTAAGGTCACGAAAATGTTTTCAGGGTCCCGACTCTTAGGAGCCAAAAGAGGGCAAGCTCATTTCCTTTCCCATCCTTCTCTTTCTATCCTGTTATTTCATGACACTAAATGGAGTGTGAATGAAACAGCGAAATCATGTCAAGGTAAGAAAAACTCTGCCCTGAAGATGAAGGAAACCAAAAAAACACGACACCACTTTCTCTAATCTCTGGATAACTAATCGGTTCAGTCTGTTTTTCTCAGTTTCACATGCCAGGGGCTTGATAGAACAGAACAGACCTTTGCCCTCTATATACAACCTGTTTCCAAGTGTGGAAAAAGTTTCGTTCTCTCATTTAAAGTTTCAGAGCAATGCTCAAAAAAAATGTTTTGTAATGAATGGAGGGAAAGCTCAATCTATTTCTCATCATCTTCAGATAGGGTTTTCTTTTAACGACCGTGAAATGCATGCATCTAAACAAAAGACCCATATTTGAAATTTTGTGAACCACTCTGTTCTTTTGAATTACATGCATAACATTTAGCTTTGGCTCTATTTATTCTGTGTCCCCAAACTTTTTCCTTGGAGAAAAAATAGTGGGACCACAGAAAGTACGGAAGGAAATCCTAACCAAAGCTTTCTAAACCAAGTCCTTTGACATTTTCCCTGACCTGTAGTGATCTCATGGTATCCTCCTTTACAGCTAGGTCTAATGCTGAACAGAATTTTTGCATTCACGTTCAAAACTGGGTTGCAGTAACCAAATAAAAGAATGTACCTCCACCCACAAGCTTCTGCTATACAGAGCTACAGAATGTTTGTTATATCCAGGCTGTCAAGAAGTATTTGGATTCAAATCACTAGTCCCCGGCAAATGATGGAAATTTATCAAATGATGTAAATGATGCTGTGCCTCATTTGGCTCGTAATTAGATTATGCTGACATTTAAATAGGCATGTACAAGACATCTTAATAAAGATGTATTCCTGAAAAAAAAAATGCTGTGATTTTAAACAAAGACAACCGTAGGATACTAGAGCCACAGGAAACAGAACATGGCAAGTACAAGCTTACGAGGGGAAGGCTAGAAACACCTCCTGTCTTCGTAAGATCTTCTTATGATGACATGGGGCTTGAGAGGAAGAAGATTCTTCCACCCAGCAGGCAAGGCAATGCCTCTGACTTCAGAGCATCAGGCAGAGTGCCCAGAAGTGGCGTCTTCAGGCTCCACATCAATTAACAAGAATGTATGAAACAGTATGTGTCTAGACTCTGCTGCGCGCTCCACAAGAGAAAAATCATGAGACATAATCTCTGCTCACATGAAGCTTACAGTGAAACTGGGGACAAAAACATAGGAAAGCAGTTCCTGAATGACATTGTATTATATAACAGAGCAAATAAGTATCAGTATTTTAACAAGCAAAATGTGCAGTAAATGTAGACAATAGTTTAAATATAATTAGACAGACCCATAGTTTCCCGTTCCATGTGCAAAATTGATATTTAATCAGGAGAATGTCTTGTGTTAAGTATCTTTTAATTATCAAAAATCTCATTGGTTCTTATTGGAGAGCTCCCCGCAAAAAGAAAGTTTTTCCCGATTGACTTCATTCCACCTAAGCTTAAAGCTTGTATACATAATAGAAGAACCATGCCTAAATAGTCTGCAGAGAAATTTTGACCAGTGGCGTTTCTGGGTTTCCATGTTAGCTATTCAACTAACATGACCCTATTATCATTACCAGCAATTTCCAGAAAATAGCAAAAATCTACCCACCCTCATCTCTATCTAGTACTTTTAGATAAATCTCACTTTCCTTTGTGTAATAGCCTCTGTTGATAATTGACTTATTGCTGTTTCCGTTACATGGATTTTTAAAAATTGAAAGCAAAGAAAAATACCCACCTTTGTGTAATGAGATAAGCCATGGTATTTATTTATTTTTTGCGGTATGCGGGCCTCTCACTGCTGTGGCCTCTCCCGTTGCGGAGCACAGGCTCCGGACGCTCAGGCTCAGCGGCCATGGCTCACGGACCCAGCCGCTCCGCGGCATGTGGGATCTTCCCAGCCCGGGGCACGAACCCGTGTCCCCTGCATCGGCAGGCAGGCTCTCAACCACTGCGCCACCAGGGAAGCCCAAGCCATGGTATTTTTTATTCCTCCTTTTCCCATAAATCTCATGCAAGAAAGACTAATTTTCTTCGCAGTTACAAGAGGAAAGGCTTGAATTGTCTGGGTTTGTATGCTAACATTTTAACTGTTGGGCTCCGTACACCATTTCTAACATTGGGGGGAAAAGACTATTTCTAAAGGCCCTCACTGCTTTCCGTCCTCCCATCTCCTCCTGCCATTCTTTCTCTATATGTGATTGCATCATTGCTTCATCCACATATGTTTGATATGATAGGAAACATTTTATAGTGGCGTGCTTACCCGTAAGATTGCTTATTGCCAGTTTGCCTGAGACAGTCCTGCTCTGCATTGTCCTGGCATAATTAATAGCTCCCCTTTCACGCTCCAGACTGTCCTCATTTGATATGACTTCCATTTACTACATAGTCTGTTAAAGAGATAGACATCATTACTGTCCAAGAAAAGCATACATCTAAATTTGAATACAAATTTTAAAGCCTACTCAGATAAATAATTTCTTTCAAGCTAATTGGTTTGGCTCCCTGAGTTTTTGTCCGTACATGTTTTATCCCTAATTTCAGGTAAAGATGTATGTGGTAACTTGTTTTGGTAGCCAAACACCCAGTGAACTCCTTCCATACCCAGAAAACCATACAGATGTGCAAGTCTAGAGCACGGCAAACTAAGTAGAAAATGTATGGCAGTGAGGCCTTATTTAAGTGAAAAGAAATTCTCATTCTTATCACAGAGAATAAATCAGATTCATCATCACAATCACAGGACCAAAAGGGAGTTAATTTTGTCTGTCTTTCTGCTCCTAAGGAAGACTGTACGCACATAACTGTGGAAAAATGGCTATCCTGGCTCCTCTTTCTAATGCCAAACAAGGCAATACAAAGTGTTTCCCAAAGAAAATGAGTATGGCTTACTTTGGAATCTTACAAAATAAAGTTTTGATCATGCTAAGGAACTTGATCATTTAGGAATGAGGGCCCTGTCCTGCTGCTTCACTTTTCTTTAAGTCAGACTTATTCTAAAGTTTTATCTTGTCACCTCAGCTCATGGGACCATTTCTTGGGCATACTCCCCACTGCAGCCTCAGAAGCTGGAGCAGACAAGCTGAGGAAAACCAAAAGAGGCAGAGAAGAAAAATCCTTATTCCCTGAAACTCTTCCCTAATGATTCTGTCCCTTGGTATGAACCCAAGTTGAATTATGACTGAGGTTGTCCAAACTTTTTTTTCTTCACATTGAACCTTGGTTATTATGAATAAACAATTTATGAGGTACAACATGTCCAAACTCCTTTGCAGTAAGACATCACTCAAATGTAGATCATAAAAGTGTCAGGGATCCATATGGTATAATGTGCCTTCTGGTAGGACCTCTTTAGAACAGAAATTCCTCTGGAATTTCTTCAAAATGAGCTCACACAATCAGTCTTTCTTTTGAGAAATTAGGAAGCATTAACCCATAATAAGCCATGAGTATTGTACCAAAGGTGGTAATCAAGAGTAACCACAGGCCAGTTAAAGAGCATAATGGAGGAACAAGACTTTTCAATACTATATTTGAAATGAAATTATAACTGATAGCTGATCAGAAATGGACCGTTGTGTTTGTCACATCTGTGGCCTTTATCCTGCACTTTTGTTGTTCATCGTGGAATTCTTTCATTGTTCGGTATTGTAATGTGCATGTAATTCATATCTTATCCCAAATGGGTGGTGGTATTTCTAAACCATCTGTTTTTTCTGCTGCTCTTTCCTTGTTATTAGTGAGCAAAAGTTGTAGTCTGCACTGTCTCCCATCCTAACGGCAGAGCTATTTGGGAAGCTGGGGTGGTGTAAAAATACCGTACACTGCAGCACAGCGCTCGAGGCTCTAAATGGAAACTGATGGTGGGAACCATAACACATATGGTAGATGCACTGGGCTCAGAACCAGAGCTGTGAAGCTTCTGCTCGAGCCTTCTTTTCTCCATTCTCCTTTGCCCTTGTGGTTAAATACTCAATACAGTCAAGCTGGAAACATCAATAGGTTTAGGGAAGGTTTTGATCAATTCATGGCTGCGCAGCTCTTCAGTGATCATGAAAGGCTGCCTTGGCTTCTAGGAGAACATCTACACATCTGAACGCTGCTAGATCAAGCCCTGGCCAAATGTGCTTGGACACTGTTGGTATCCAGTGGCCTGTGGGTGGCCCAGTACTACCCGCAGATGTTCTCTGGAGCACTATTTTTATTTTAGTGAAAAATCAAAATAAGATGATATGTAAATGTTAAGACATTTTTATCAGTGACTTTAATATCAGAATCATAAAAAGACCAGAAAAATTTAATAACATTATCATTTAAAATGTCCTCAACTGTACTGTGAAGGTTAATTTCCTGTACCTTGTTCAGGAAAACCGTTATTGCTGTCTTGAGTATAATTTATATTATGGTTTGATCTGTGAAAAAAAAATTGCCTTTCAGTCAGAGTTTCTGATACATCACATTATGTGTCACTTTGCAGTTATAGTATGTTGAAAAAGAGATCAGTAGGTCCAGTTAAGTTTGTTTGCTATTTTTCATATGTAAGTTTTAATTTGGAAATCTAATTTCAAAAATAGTATTTTTGAGGGCTTCCCTGGTGGCGCAGTGGTTTGAGAGTCCGCCTGCCGATGCAGGGGACGCGGGTTCGTGCCCCGGTCCAGGAAGATCCCACATGCCGCAGAGCGGCTGGGCCCGTGAGCCATGGCCACTGAGCCTGCGCGTCCGGAGCCTGTGCTCCGCAACGGGAGAGGCCACAACAGTGAGAGGCCCGCATAGTACAAAAAGAAAAAAAAAAAAGTATTTTTGAGTAGCTTTGTAAATAATTAGGGTATTATATTTCTAGCAGTTCATTTTAGTAGAGAAAGAAATCGCTAAGTAATAAAGATAGTGAAATAAAAGTTAGGCTGGAGACACGTTTTTCCCATGTATTTTAGAAATTAGATTCAATCCGATAGCTTATAAATTTATTTCATTCAGTAGTTTAAAACTTAATGCCCCGGGAATCAGACGGGGGATAAAACGGGATGAAAATGTGAGAAGTAAACTCTAAAATCAGTCCTTGATTGAAAGTTATTTAGTTTGTCAAAGCATTTTGGTGGTAGCACAAGTTGACAGTGTAACCCAGAGTACTTCCGTGAATAAAAATGAGGCCATCAGGGCTGCAGTAAACTGAGTCTAATTGTTGATGACAAGTAGGTCCTAGTGAGATTATGATAATGTAAAGTGTCACCTTTACAACTAATGGAAATGTTTAGAAGGGAGCAATCTTCCATCCCTGTTACAGCTCCATCTTTATGATGAAACGATATTTCTCAATTCATAATCCTAAGCAGTCACAGTAAACATGGAGGTTTTTTAAAAAAGTAACAATTCTGCTGGAAAACTGATTTACTGTGAAAAGACAGATCGCCTGGAAGGGAGTCTGATTCTCCTCATGAGTGAGGCTAGCTGTGCAGGGTACCCTGGGGAACAGCCTCATTATCGCCCTCAAGAGGCTTCTGTTTCATTTTTTGTGTTGAATAGTATAGAACTCTTTATTCAAAGCAAACAAAGCTCAGTAAGAAAGCAATCAGAATTTGGTCTTCTTTTAAGTTTTTAAGTTTAATGATAAAATACCCATTTTTTTCTTAGTACTTCATACATATATTATGGAATATATATAGTATTTTATACTCATGTCCATAAACGTTTATGTTATTTGTAGCATAGATGACATCATAGTTCTCATGAAGGATCCGTATTGCTAATATAAACCAATTTTACTCAACTACTTATACATAACTTCAACTATCCAAATAATTGTAAGTGTCAAAATATTTGGACTGGTGTACATAAATCAACATAATCACTGATTGAATTTTTCACTTTTCAGTGTTTGATGGCACAATATCATAACATGATTTCAAAGACCTGTATTTATTGTGTGTCTATTTGGGGTTCTGAATTGACTTTACTTTCAAATAAGCATTCTTATAATGAGAATCAGAGCTTAATGTTTGGAAATAATGATCTCTTTTTCCATTCTGATCTACAAGAATTCAGATTTTTGCCTGCATGTGAAAGAAATACATTTACAGACATATTCATGTACATAAAACCAGGTAAATCTGTCCACTAACTTCCATAGATTTTAGAGAAAAAAAAATCATTAAACACGAGAACAAGAATGGGAGTGAGTTCTAATTAAAACCAAAAAAAAGTAAAGATGAATTTTAAAATGCCGTAAATGAATTTCAATTTTAATTCCCCATTTTCCCATCCAGAACAAGTGCCACCAAGGACCAGTTTTCGAATGGATTCCTCTGGCAAGTATTCTTCAGTACTCACAGTCCTGTGAATGAAACGTCTTCCATTCTGTGTAACAAATCATTCTTCTGAGTAGCATCAGTTTATTAGTATATAATCACCATGTTAATTTCACTCACCCGCATAAGCACATATTTAAGGTAGAGGGCAAGTCTCACCGCGTTTGGCCTCATGGCTGCCAAGGAAACAAACAAACAAAAGACAAAGGAAAATAGTCATATTCATTAAATTCTTTCATAAAATGCTTTAGTAAAAGATTAGATTAAAAGCCAGGTACCAAAGAAAGCCACCAGATTGACTAAATCCACAATAGCCAATACAGAAGTTTCTAGACACATGTGGCTATTAGGCGCTTGAAATGTGGCCACTCTGAATTTGGTTGTGCTGTAAGATGTGCGTAAATCCACACCAGATTTCAAAACCTTAGTACTAAAAAAAAGGAAATGTATAATATCTCATTAATTATTTTTTAATATTGATTAATGCTTAAATATTTTGGATATATTAGGTTAAATGTATATTATTAAAATTGATTGTACCTATTTCTTTTTGCTTTTTAAAATGTGGGCAATAGAAATGTTTAAATTACCAGTGTAACTTACATTTTGTTTATTTTGGACAGCACTGGACTAGATAAATAGAAATAAGAAGCTAGAGTATCTCAAGAGATTTGCAATTTAGACATTTCCGAAGACTTATTAAAAATATTCCTAATGAAGAATGAAATTCTTTTTACATCAAGTAAATACCTGTATCAATTTAATTTGTTTAAACCATGCCAATTATAAAGTGCTACATTTCAATAGTATTTTAAGTTAGAATAGAATAGCATAGTTTCAAGTTTAAGAGCTTTTAGTTATAATAAATTAATTTACTTAAAAGAAAAATTTTGACCTAATCTGAAAATAGTTATTAATTTGGTTTGGACTGAAATATTTAATGTTATGGAAATGAAGGAGGTAAAGGAATATTCATATTTTCTTACTCTTAGGAAGTGCTTTGAACAGCAGGTTAGACCACTGGATGGAAAGTGAGAACACTGAAACAATTGTAGAAAAGAACGTTTCATAACAATAGTACTGTTTCAGGTCTGTGGGCTTACAGCACACATCTCTAGAGTGTTTCCATGACGACAGCTCATTATCCATCTCAGCATGTTCTAACACCCCTTGGAGAATATATGTGCTTGAGATCATTTCATTCTGTAAGTTTCCATGTCATTTTTTTTGGATATGTAGAAAATATGGGAGATGTTGCTTAGCATTGTGTCCCCAAATAATGTCTAAAGTATTTGTTTAGCTTGGTCTGAAAATGTTTAAAGCATAATTATTCTTAGTATATAAGAATATATGACTGTAAACTCCTTGTAATTTTGAAGAATATCCTATAACCAGAGGAAAACTGAGGCCTAGTGATTACAGCTGCAAAATGAAAGCAGGATTTAATTTGAGATTCTAAACCTTAGCTTCCTGGCCACAGCAAGCACATTTCTTGAAAATTTCAGCTTCTGAAGGTACTTTATTTAAAAACAAAAGAAGAAAGAGAAGAACTCCTCAAGAGCTTACATTACCTTGATATATGCGCAAAATGATATTTTTACATTTCAAGAAATATACATTACTTGAAAGAGAAAAGTTATAGTGTAGTTTGAGTGTATTATACTACTATGCAATCCAGATTTTCAGGAAAAGAACAATCCAAGTATTTTGTTCAGTGTCCATACAAGTTAGGAAACTATTTTGGAAAATTATGACTCCATCCAAAATAAGTAGAACTCCTATACTATTTCTCATATTTATAAAATGTTCCTTATCAAATTATGTGTCATGATTTTGAATCGGATAAATTTATCATAATTATAAGGTATTTTACTAACTTTAGCTGCAAAAGATGCTTAGGTACAGAGGTAAAATTGACGGTAGGAAGTCCTAATGTAATTATGAAGCTAAGTGAAAACTCAGTAGAAGAATAGCACTGTGGTTTATTAGGTACACTAGATTGGCGAGTATGTTAAAACAAATTCAAGAAACATTTAAGCAACTCCTACACGCTGTGCATATGGAATATTATAGATAAACAAAGATAATTATGCCATCACCAAGGGAGAATGTTAATAAGAGCAATGAATCCATAGTCAGGACCTTTCAATGAACAATCCCACCCAAAGGCAAGAAAACTAGGGTGTGGCGTATCACGGAAACCAAGAGTAGAAATCCCTTCTGGAAGGAGACCTTTTCTTGTTTAGAAACAATAGAAATCAGGGGTCATAAAGGGTGCGTCGACAGTATCAAATGGGACACAGAAATCAATCACAATGAGAATCACAAGAAAAATCACAAGAAAAACAATCACGAGAATAAAATGGCCATTGGATTTGGTCATTAGGATGTCATCAAAGACCTTAAAGAGAGCAATGCAGTAATGCCAAGAGAACAGAAACCAGACCGTCAGGAGTAAGTCAGACATGAGAGAGAGTGAGGGCTTCCGTAAAGACCACTCTTTCAAGAGAGAAGTGGATGGGGAGAGCAAGGGAGTATTTCAGATGGGAAAATCTGAGTTTATTTGAAAGCTTTGGTTATTTGAAGAGAACCAAACAGAGAGTGGGAGATGGCTTCTACTATGGCTAAAACATGTCTGGCCACATTCATATTACCAAAGGTATAAAGAGAAAAAAGTAGAGAGAAGGGATTATTTTAAGACAAAAATGTGTTAGTTATTTACCTGGTAATGTTAGATTTGATCAATAAAAACTATTTAATTCTTGTTTAATTCATTTTGTATCTAGAGTACATTGGAAATCCAGATGCCAGGGACGTTTTTTTTTTTTTGGTCAGGGACATATTTAATAACCACCTTTGATTCTTGATTCCTTCCTCGTACTGTCTTTTCTAGATCTCTTTCCAAGGAAAAGCCAAAAATTTAATACTTTTTCAAGAGGAAAAATTGAATGAATTCATTATCTGTGTCAAAATGTGATAATAAGCCTGTGGTGCTTATGTTTAATTAAAACATGAAAGGGGATTCAAGTACCAAAATTTAATTGACGTGTTTACAGCAGCATTCCATGTGCCAAATTAATCCATAAAAATGCCATTCTTTGCATTTTTGAAGCTTGAATCCATTCACAAAATTAATCAGTTGTGTTCAGTCACCCATCCTTTTTCCTGAAGCGGTGCACAGAACCGTGTCTTTCAAAAGCTAGACCAAGGGTACGTATAGCATGTGAAGTCTTCCTGGCGTCTTAGTACAAAATAAGAATCAGCTTTTGAAATTCTGCTTTTCTTTATTATGACGGAGGTTACCCTGCTACCGGGATGTAGCTTTTTCAATATTATTGAGAGCCCAGGATTAATCAGGACTTGTAAATTCCATTTCTGTAGCTTGCCACCGTGGTCATGCAAAGTCCCATCTGGGACGAGGATCTTAAGATGCATTATTTCATAACGCCTGAGGATCCTAGGACCCAACTTCTAAGGAACAAGCAACACTGGCCATGGCTAACCATTGAACACCAAAGAGTTTTCTGACTCTCTTAGTCCATTTCTTCACAATGACTGCCTCATCTTGAGTTGCACCAAGAAATGCCTGAGAGCACCCCTCACAGTTCTGCGAAAAGGAAAAAGAAGAAGAAAAAGAAAAAAAGAGCACAGATACAGACTGAACACAAAGAAGAAAAAAAAAAAGGGATGTTGGTAGGGGCATGATTGAGTGACATCCAGAGTGACTCAGGTCCCACTAGGTGTCCCCCAGACCCCTTCATCTAACAGCCTGCCAGATGCATGGTTTGCAAACCAACTGGAGAGAGGGGTGAGGATTGTTAAATTCTATAACATTGGGGTGAAGAGTTGCCCTTGAATTTCTTTGCTTTAAGTCCTTGCATTGACAGGGGAAAAGATAAAGCATGATAGCAATCATTTTAAGTATGTCATCAGACCAGAAGAGCAGCTAAAGGAGAGTATCAGAAACATTGTAATCTTTCAAGAGAGCTAACAAAGCAGGAAGGAAGAAAAGTAATGTTTCCAGCTATGTGCATATAGTGTTAGTTATTTTCTAAAGCCAGACTCATATGGATGGGCGAAGGGAGGGAGAAACAAAGGAAAAATTCTCTTTCTGAAAGCTCTTATTTTCCTTAAGCAATAACAAAAAAAAGAAAAAGAAAAAAATAAACTGCCTTAAGGCACAATCCATCATTTAAACTTTTTTTATCCAGTTGACTATTTCTCTTAAGTTTCCACGCCCTGCAGCCTCTGAGTCTGTGTTCAGAATTAACAAAGAAATAAAAAGTAAATTATATCTGCAGGCACACTTCTCTAACGGGTCTCTTTTTGCCTCTCCATGCACATGTGCCATGAAGCTGGCCGTCTTGGCCTGGAAGAACGGAGGGTGAAGATGACGTGGTTGGCATATATCACCCTATATTTGAAATCAGAGTGGTCAGAGCAGTAGTCAGGGGATCGGAATGTCACCAAAATGCACACAAAGAATAGGGGGAGGGAGATAATATTCCTTGCTTACATCTTCAGAGTTCTTCAGAGTTAAATAAAATTAACTAGCAAACATAGATCTATATTTTTCTCCTAAATACAAAGGAGTCCTGAGTCATTCATTAAGGAAAAGCTTTCCAGTTCTCCCAGGAATCACAGCATCCTCTGACACGACAGCTCCCTTGTACCTTGGCACATCTCAAAAATGCCATTACTGGGATTGTTATGATTTCAGCATTTCCTCGGGGGAAAGTTTTCCTTAGCAAATGGATCACACAGTAAAGTCTTTGCAGAGCTCCTCATGCAATATGGATTGGTGCTAAAGCCACTGGAGGAACAATTTCTCACTTACCATACTCAGCAGCAATGCAAAAATGAGACTATCTACAAGTAAATGGAAGGTTCTGGTTAAACATACGCTAGCTGTATCATTTTGAATGTCGAAAGTATATCGTGCTCTCTTTGTGATTTTTATGTATATATGGTCTCGAGTCCTCTAAGCTTAAAGGAACCTAGAGAAGAGATTGATGGGAGCAGCTATATAACCAAGTTTTAGAGGTTTGAACGGCGACTGGGTATTATCTGTCGCCCTCCCCTCTCCCCTCGCCTTTCTGCCTGTGTTGGGGGAAATACAGGTACCTGCCATGACTCTGTAGGGCTGCTCCACTTGCCTCCAGAGTCCTGAAGGTTTAGCACACACCCCAGTATGTGATTTCATATATAATGTTGTAGACCTCGGAATAAACTGAGTTCAAAAGTCAGTTGAGACTTGTAGAGTGTAGGGCAAAGTTTTCATTTTCCTTTTACCACTCAACTCTAACGAAGTGTTTAAGAGGAACTGACTTTTTCTAAGTTGTCGTACCTTTAAAATATGAATGATTATACAATTCATAAAGGATGACTAATGGATGTGGAAATCCAGTTGGTTCTTCTTCTTTGAGTTTTATATTCGTCACTGAATGGGAAAGACTTTGGTTATACATGCACCTGGTCCTAAAAGGGCACGAAAGTCATAGAGTCTTGGACGATGTGGACATATATACATACGTACTTATATGGCTGATTCAGCTTTTTTTTTTCCTTGAGAACACTAGACACACAATCAGCTTATGCCTACATTTCAGAAGTGAGTGACTTGCCTTTCACATATCACTGGAAATGCTTTGCTCAGGTTGGTGGGCACAAAGGCAAGCCCTGTTCTGTTGTGCTTTGTTTACTGCATCACTTCAGCAGCTCCACTTACTGTAGAGTCTGGAAAAGATTTGCCTGGCCATCACTTATTGAGTGTCTCTCTCAACTATGGCTATTACTATATACCCAGATGGCTCAGACATAAACTTCCTGTCTCATGAGGATTCTCCTCTGAAATCCCATCCCAGTTTCCAAAACCATTCTGCTTAAGCAAGGAGAATTTAACTTAATACTTGCATCTATCAGTTCTAATACCTCCTTTAAACCATTAAGGCCCAAAGATCACTAAATACTTCTTAAGCAAAGGATGGCATTAATAAGCATTCCCCAAAGTTGCTAATCATTGATTAACATCCTAACAGTGGCCTTGAAAGTATGCACAGCCCAGTCATGATTGAGACATTTGCCCCTGGGGAAGGTTCAAAGGGCCAGTGGCAGGGGGTAAGGTTAAATCATATTTAAATCATATTCTCTTTAAAAAGTTAAAATATTTCTCATGGTTTTAGTTTATTCTAGGGTTGAAAAAAAATGATAGAAGAGTTTCCCAGCTTATTTTTAAGTACATTTCTGTTCTTTCAGCTAACTACAGAAAAATATCCCTTGTCTAGTTTATTTTGAATATGTTTACAGAGTCAGTAGTGAATCTACTAGTGGCTTCCACATTTTAAAATGTTTGGGGGATAAAAGTTCACTTAGATCCAGGCAAATTTCTGTCCCTGAGTTATGAAAAACCTAAAGGAGTTTGTCAGAAAATCAAAACTTCACCCAAACCTCAATAGAGAAAAGTTCAGATTTTCTATTTTCTAACTCTAACAATTTTAAAAGAGACACCTTCTATTAGGTGTAAGTTTATATCCCCCTCCCCTACACACACTAAATGGGACACATCAAGTCATAAACAGCTACTAGTAAATTACTAAGTAGTCCTTTACCAGGTACTTCCAGGGCGTTGCCATCTGTTGTCTCCTACTTCTAAAACAATCGTTCTAGTCAGGGTAACATCGCCAAAGTGACAGCCAGTCTTCTTGAGGGCAATCTCAATCCTTTCAGGAAGATGAAGAATTACGGAAGCATTGATTTTTCTTTTCACTCAGAAAATTTGTGTGCTCTTTCTGCCTATGGCAATACCCTAGTAATGCCCTTGGCTGGTCAGTGCTAATCCAGAGACTACCTAATTTTGGAATACCGACTTTTTTGTTACCATATTTTTTTTTCTTATCCTCTGTGCTCTTCACCGACTCTAACGGCACTCTCATTAATCACGCCCACAAAATTAATCCATCCTCGGCGTGTTCAGTCCCTCGCGGGTTGGGGGGAGGCAGGACTCATCACTCAGTGGGGTCTCCTCTATGCCAGGTCCGGATTACAAGGAGCTGGATGTTCACCTTCGCAGAATGCAGTCTGGATTTGGCTTCAGAATCCTCGGGGGAGATGAGCCTGGACAGCCTGTGAGTTGAATTCTCTTTATTTCCACACTTTGGGTTATATTGTGTGTATGGGTGAAGGGAAAAATCATTCAGTATGATATAAAAAAAGAAATCTTTTAGGACTCACATAAAAGTTTTTTGAGGCTTGCTTTATTTGGTTTTTTTCTTGGTATTTAAGTTTTCAAAACATGCCAGTGTTTCCATATCATCATAAATCAATGCACATTTCATGAAGAGAGGGACATTGCTCTTTCTTAAAATGGATTGGATTCCTCTTCAATATTTCAATGATTTACTTGTATTGGACCCCTAGTCTCTCTGGGCAGCAGCTCACAGATAAACATGCAGTATGACAGAAGATATATGCGAGGAAATGACTTGCAACAGCAGAATGGTGTATGTTTTCAATCACAACTACAGGGGAGAGAAAACACGGGGATAAACAAAAGTAAAATCAAGTTCAATGCTGCAGAATCTCGCCAGGTTTGAATTAGGGGATTACCATGAGAGGATGTTCAGGAAGCCAACTTCAGTTGGCACAATATTGGGAATTTGCGAAGGGCTCTGGAGAAATTACATATATGATACATCAGAGTGACTGCATAAAATAACAATATTCATTAATACACAAAAAAAACACAGCAAAGCGAGACTTGTGAGCATGTATTAAAATAACAGCCATAAAACACTCATTGTAAAAGACATGTCTTAAGTGGTACCCAGTGTGACTATGTCAGGTTCATAAAAGGTTCATAAATGGTCCCTAAGCACTGAAATACAGTCAGGTCCCTTCTCATACATAAATACAAGTAAAAGATTAAACTGTAAAATAAATGTAAGGGGAAACAACGAAGTTCCAGTTCTTCCCGTAATGCTTACTTCAATACAGTATTTGAGATACACAGTTCTTACTTTGCTGGACTCCTGCCACCTCCATAGGCTCATGCTTTGTCTGCTTTGTGGATAAACTAGCACCACATTTGTAGCACCGTCTTCTCTTCGCCCGTCTCCCCCTCTTCAGAGATAAAAGGGACTGCATCTCCCCCTCTTCAGAGATAGAAGGAATTGCATGACTGAGTTATAGGAAAGGCATAGTGTCAGCTGACTCCAGAAGGGAAAGGTCTAGCTGATCTTGGCCTGGCACAGAAACTATAGAATTGTTACCCAAATGGAACACATATCGCTGAGAATGAAGCTCAGGTGTTTTGAGTGCAGCCGGTGGGTACCGTCAGCCTCAGGACAGCTTTCTGCCGGGTCGGTACACAGGTTCCCGGGTTCCCAGCCCTTCTGAACATTGGCTTTACACTCCTGAGTCCTTTCTCTCCTCTGGTGGGCAGGCATTCAGTATTTATGATAAACCTCTTCAGATTACGTTTTGCTGGTTATCCTCATTGTGTTTAGATTTACTCTGGTTTATTCTTTCAATTGAATGATTTAAGACACGCTCAGGCTGCACGTTACAATTCTGACAGTGAAACCATAAAGCAGAAGCCTAAATCTCCCTGAAGCATTCAAAGCCAGAATATAGTGTCTTGAAGACCAGAATGTTGCACCTCAGAAAGATTATATCAGGAAGGGTAAGTCTACTGTAAATATCTCCCATATGCCTTTCCTTCCTGCTTTCCTCCACTGTAAGTCCAGAGATGATATACAAACAAAATGCACTAGCCTCAGTTGCTGATGTGCTACAAAGGGAGAGGCGCCTGACGTGACTGGGTCCCCCCCCCCCGCAGGAGGTCTCATAAATTATATCAAATGGGTTTCTGCCTTTATATAGACAAAATGGTATTGACATCTCAGGGTGCGCATTAAACACGACAGCACGGCTTTTGGCTAATAATGAACAGCAGGACTCCAGCTCAAACAAGCATATGGGCATTTTTTCCTGCAAGAGGAAATAATTTTCACAGTTAACTAACAATAGAAATAGAAAGAAATGAGAAATTGCTACAAAGCAATGATAATGGGATTTCCAGCTGTGAGCTGCAAAGACATGGGAAGGCATTAAGATGGAAAGGCTTGGAAAACACTGCAGTGGAGAAAGGCCTGTGTGGAGAAAAACTGTTCATGGAAAGAGAGAGGCGATGATAGACAGGGGCCTTGGCATGCGAGTCCGGTGCGAACTTGTGGAAGAGTTTCAGAAGGCTAGAGCTGGAAATCTGCTTGCCACCTTGTCAAGTCGCCCTGGGCTGTAATTGTTGCAGATCAGACCTGCTGGGTTTAGACTGCCATTAGGTAGTGTGGGAAAGAATTAAAGGACTTAAAAGGACTGAAAAGGTGGTTTTGGTTTTGTTTGTTGCTTAGTTTTGGTTCTCTGTTCTGTGTTAGTTTTTTCCCCTGGCTTACGAGGATATCAGCCACTTGAATGTGAATTGCTGTTATTTCATATCAAGTACATCATTTTGTCGTGCCTTCACAGCCTTTAAGATAAAGTGAAGTTGTGGAGTTTTTGATTCTTTTGGTTTTTTTTTTTTTTTACAAAAGATGGTTGGAAAGATAAGGCCAGGTCACTTGTTTGGGAGGGGTGTCTGTGTGGAGGGGTCTTTCTTGATCTGTTTTGCCACCAAGCTGTTTCTTCAGGGCCAAGGCAAGAGAGGCAGGATAAAGAACTCCAAGGGCAATGAGAAAGCTACTGAGTGGGTCCTCAGAGGTTGAAGGATCCAGTGAGGTCAGAGGGATGTGATGAGTAGAGCGAGGCCAGTGTTGGCTGGGAAGCCTCACTGGCCAGTATAGCCAGGGATCAGCAAGATGAGAAGGAAAGTATAGCCTGATGGGTCAGGGAGCCCAGGCCATGCACTCAGCAGACCTGGAAAGTGACCAGTACGATGGGGCAGGAGGCTCAAGCCAGGCACCCGAGGGAAAGTCCCTCAGTGGACTTGGAACGTGACCAGTGAGACCACAGTTTCTGTGTCCACTGGACCAAGTGAGAATACTCAGAAACTTGCTACTCAAATCGCATTAGATCTACAGACCAGAAGCACCCAACACCTCCTGGGAGCTTGTTAAACATGCGGAATCTCAGGTTAGACCCCAGGCCTGTAGAATCAGACTCTCGGGGTAGATGCAGAATTCTGTTTCAGCAAGCTCACGGTGTGATTCTTCTGCACCCTAAAGTTTGAGAACTACTGATTTAAAGGGTCAGATATCCTGAAGTATGTTTTCGAGAGCTTAGGTGAACGTTGAGAATGTATATATGGAAGTCAATGTGAGTTAACAGTGCAAGAAGGAATCATAGACCATCCTATCCAGATAGGAAATAAACTACTCAGATGTGTCAAGTGTACAAAGCATATTCAAATTTAAGGAAAAAAAAAAAGTTGTGGGTTATTTTCTTTCCTGAGTAGAGAGGCACATAGAGCTAGCTCTGTGTCAGCAGTGAAATGCAGGGCACAAAGGTGTAAACTGGCCAAAGGCTAAGGAACAACAGCAGCATGAGAGGCAGAAGCAGTGACAGCGCACGTGGTCAGCCTCTTCCCAGCGGCAGTTCCTGAAGGAAGGAGCAAGTGTAACTCATATATGTAGCTCATGGACGAGCAGCTCTCATGCCTGCTCCAGTTCCCCACGCTGAGCTCAATTCAAGTTTCTTTCATAACTATGACAACCTTTCTCTGAAAAAGGTAGAGGGTGGATTATACAATGTGATTATACAATAATATTGTTAATAATTTCACAATACTGTGTAATAAGCTATATTGAAGTATTATATTGAATACACTATTTACAAATAAATATGTAAGATTTGATAGAACAAAGTAAAGTTTGAAGATGAAAGCTTCAAGTTTAAAAAAAATGTATCCAGTGAACTTCAGTCTTTGCTCAAATGTCAGCTTCTCATTGAGGCCTGATCCAACCTGCCCTAACTCCACCTCAGCCGCATAGCTGACACCCGCCCACCATCCTACTTTGCTCTATTTTTTTCATAGTACGTGCCTGCTAGCATACAACATAATTTTTACATTTATTACTGTCTGACCACTAGAATGGCTCTATAGAACAGGGATTTTGTTTCGTTTTGTTTTGTTTTGTTTGCGGTACGCGGGCCTCTCCCTGCTGTGTCCTCTCCCGCTGCGGAGCAACAGGCTCCGGACGCGCAGGCTCAGCGGCCATGGCTCACGGGTCCAGCCGCTCCGCGGCATGTGGGATCTTCCCGGACCGGGGCACAAACCCGTGTCCCCTGCATCGGCAGGCGGACTCTCAACCACTGCGCCACCAGGGAAGCCCCCAAGGGATTTTTGTTTATTGTTCACTGATGGATTCCTCGCACCTAGAAGTATCCCTGGACTCCATGAATATTTGCTGGATAAATGAATTAATTAGCGAGGAGAGTACTTCATATCACAGCAATAAAACAGAAAAACAGATGTTATACTGGGGTTCTCCTTTTAATGGATGATATTAAACTAGTAACACAGAAAATAACTTCAAGAGTATATCTTTGCTGTTTTCCTACAGCAGGAGAGGAATGAGAATTTTCCTATGTGAAATTTTGTTTTTACTATTTTTGTAGAGTGCCCAATTGCAATGGTAGCTCTCTTAGTTGTAACCTATTTTTTTAATTCCTTTTCATCAGTTAGAATCAGAACTATAGCTTAATGTTGGTAATTAAGCTAAGAATTTCTCTAGCCATTTTTTCTCTGTTACTAGCTATAAACTCTCCCACTGAGGCATACAGGAAATCTAAAGGTTGAAGCATTTTCTTTGGGCGAACCCAGCTAAATGCAGCTTTTCATGGGGCAGTGGAGGAACATAAACATTCATTTTAACTGGCTTTTGCACAAAGCACTTAATAAATTTGTGAAGTGCTCCATAGCGGGTGGAGTCTTTTGAAGAATAGATTGGAATATCTTTAGAAAGAAACTCATAAATTCAGGTTGACAGGACAATAAGGGAAAATGGAAAATACCAGAAGCATGCCCGACTGCTGGACTGCAGCATATGGGCACAGCCATTTGCTGTGGCCCAGCAGTCCAAGGCTGGCGATGTGTTTCCTGTGAGAGCAATAATGAATCAGTCATCAGAGCACCAATATTCAGCAAGGAAGCAAATCTACTCTCCACTCTCCACTCCCCACCCTCCCCCAAGAATAGGGAAAAAACAGCCGTGTGGTAGGGAATTTTCATTCCTATGGATAAAGAGAGCTATTCAGTGGACCAAGGCTGTGAAGTCCTCAGGAAAAAAGAGAAAACTCTCCAGACCCTAATTCTGCGTATACCTGAGGAGGTCTGGGCACTCAGATCTGTGTTGACAGGCCACACTGAGCAGCGTGACCAAGTAAGAAGGAATCGTCTGCTGACACACAAGGCTGCAGGTCATGATGGAGCAGCTCTGCAAATTAACGGGAATCCACAGATCTGAGATTTGAAAGAAATCAATCCGTGAGCACGGGGTCATTTTATAGACTTAAGATACAACCTAGAATATAGCCTCTGTAACATTATCAGACTAATGGTAACCACTGCCTTCAGATGCTGTGAGGCTAAGCCACTTGGCAAAAGAAAAACTATTCTTTGGAAATCTGTTGTCCATGAGTTGGAAAAATTGTAGATTAAATAGCAGACCTAAAATATTGAGTGCTGTTGCCTTTCCTCTGAGAAAGAAGAAAAGCCTTGCTAATGGACACTAATTTGAGTGTTTCTAATGGGAAGTAGGAAACCTTACATCGTTATGCCTTGTGTCACAGTCCCTGGTTCAGAGCTTTATGACAATATGCACATTTCCCAGATGTGTACCTCCAAATTTCCTGGTATGGTGGCCACCTAGACAGCAGAAGCATTGCAGGGGACAGGCAGAACTGGGGACATCCTTTGTGCAGAGGAAGTGCTCTAAGTATTCAAAGAAATGGAGCAAAAATCTGGAGGAGATTTGACTGTTCTTAAAGTAGGTCACCTGTCCAGGGAGAGCCAGCCGTGAGTTCTGCTTTGTTTTGTTTTATCCTTAACTCCAGCTTTTGAAAGCAAAGCAAAAATTAAAAGATAAAAAAACACTTTGAACCTTCATCTGAATTTAATAATATACAGCAGGTAGTTTCCCCTGACATTTTTCAAGCACTCGCTACGTGCCCTGAGCAAAGTTAAATGCTTCCCATGCACTATTTCTTTCGCTTCTCCCAGCAACTCCATGAAGTAGGTCCTATTATTTTATTTCCCCATTTTTGCAGGTGAAGAAACCGAGGCTTGCGGAGGTTGAAAAGACTTGCCCACGGCACACAAATAATGAAGTGGAGCTAGGATTCCACCCCCAGTTTGTTTCAATTCAGAGCCCATGTACGGTGGCCAATGACATCAGGTTATTTGGTGTTAAGGGTGATAGCTTATGAACCACTGAGCAAGTGTCCCCCAGACTTCATGGCCATCAGGAGCAAGTCCAAAACATTTATTTCTCTGAGAGGAGTTAGCAACCTGGAAGAGTTAGGAGGGTATCCTTTCAGCCTCTCATTTTTCATTTTTCAAGTACATGTTCAGATTTGGGGCAGAGGGTGTGAACAGGGAATAAAATCTTCTACTGAGTTACTTGGTAGGTAAGTAGATAGATGGAAGAAAGGAAGGAAGGAAGGAGGTTTGAAACATAAACATCCTTTTCTTCTCACTGCTTGTCTAGATTTTGATTGGAGCTGTCATTGCCATGGGATCAGCCGACAGAGACGGCCGCCTACACCCGGGAGACGAGCTCGTCTATGTGGATGGGATTCCAGTGGCTGGCAAGACCCACCGCTATGTCATCGACCTTATGCACCATGCAGCCCGGAACGGGCAGGTCAACCTCACTGTGAGAAGAAAGGTGCTATGTGGAGGTATGTAACTCGAACCAGCAGCAAGAGTTGGGGGTTAGGTGGTGAGATGCTTTTGTGAGTCAGGGTCAGGACACTGGAGACAACATTTTAAATCAATTTCTATATTATATGAGGGAAAAGACCAACCTCGCTATGCCAGATGTAACTATGATGTTGAAAGTGCAGATTTTCACCCCGCTAGTACATTTCTAAGCCGTCTTTGAGGCTGACATTTTCCATGGAGTCATTAAAAATTTCTAGCAAAGCCTGAGGCTAATTTAAGATATGCATGCTCTTTGCTTTTTGGTAGATGCTAGGTATAAGAAGAACATTATAATAGTGAAAAATATAGCTTTTGAAAATGTTCCTCATTGTGTTTACAAGCCAAGAAACACAGCATTTTGATACCATAAAAAGGCAACTAGGATGGAAAATTAACTTCCTTTATAGAGCCTGATAAATGGTAACAATAAAATGATTACTCTGATTTAGAAAAATACATCTATATGTCACTCTGAGAAAGCACAATTCATATAACTCCAAAGTTATGAAACAGAGAAATTAGAAGTAATTATTCCCTTTACAACCTTTACAGCTTCATAAAAGAATCCACCAAAGAAATACTTTTAAAAGTCAGCCCTCTTAGTCATATGATGCAATTTAGCTCTCTTTACCATCTCTCAACACCCCCCCCCAAAAAGATTTCTGTTTATAAGGAATATGTCCATTACAAGCATTATACTGTTTTTTATCCTCTGAGCACTCAGTAATATTGGGAATATTGTCCCAAACCGCCTGTGCTTCCTTTGCCCTGTGAATTACAGGAGCGACAGTGCCAAAGATGTTCCGTCGTCACCTGCCCCGGTGGCCTGCTGGCCTCTCTCCTCAGCCCTGGACTGCTCCTTGTACACAGTGATCAATACTAGAATTAGGAGGGACCTTAGAAAGAGCAACGTGAACTCCCTTGTGTTACAGATGACAAACTGAGGCCCAGAGGTTCAGTAGATGTCCTGGTGGTCTGCAGTGAGTCAGTGATTATGCAGAGACCCATCTCCCCAGCCAGTGCTTCTTTCTTTACTCTACCACCAACCCCCTGTCCAGTGGATTCAAAGACATTAGACCAACCTTTAGCAAATGTCACTCCCTAACATAAGGAGTCTTCCATATGTGCTATTATCGTAATACATTTGAATTTTTAAAAAAGAGCCACCAGCTAATCACAGCTGTGAATCACTAGAGAGTATAAGGTTTATTCGTTGAACTAAAAATCCTTTTCTAGTCAAGTCTTGTAGAAACTAGATTTTGAGCAGGAGCTATCACTTAAAAGGGTAAGTCAGAAGAATTATCAGCCCTCACCTGTCGAGACTGCTATAGATCTTGTATTATGGAGGTTTTGCTAAGAGGTGCCATTCGTCTTCAGAAATTCATGGCAGACCACTTGACCCAGTGAAGTAAAACACCTTGAATTATGCCTTAACCTTGGGCGAGATGCCCCGAGGAAGACAGTGTTTGCTCAGTTAACATTTAACTGTCTCTCACACTCCAAAGTGATTTTTAATAAAAAGTTTGCTGTGGTATTTGTTCTGTAACCCCAAAGATAAGTTTGAAAATACTGATTCACAAGGAAATACACTGCAAAGTGCAAAAACTAATGCACCAACATAATTTCATGCCCTCCTTGCCATCAGCTGATTATCGTAAATTAAATTTTGTTCTGATCAACCCAGGCTATTGGAGTGTAGGCCAAATGCCTCAAAAATGTATTCTTGCAATTTGTGGATCATGTAACTTCTGTGAAGATGCTCTTTGCTGCCGTTCTTACCGGCTTTACTCATTTAGGCTTCCAAGTGCATTTAGTTCTTGAAAGTGTTCTGCCGCGGACTGCTCATTCACACCAGGAGAGCTTCCAAGTTAGTTCAGCCCACTCTTCCTTGAAAGCTTCATGAGTATTGAAAACGATTAAGTTCAGCAAAGGATACTTTGATAGTAAAGTCAATGCCTAGAAATAGGATGGAGCAGATTTTTTAAACGGGCCTAGGAAGACAGCCTTTCTTCATAGCTGCCATTTCTCCGACAGTGAGAAGAGATAGCTACAAATGGATATGACAGTGGATATGCCATTTTCAGGATTCTTGTTATCATCATTATTATGGTTTCTGAAGCAAATGCGGTGGGAGGTCCAAGCCTGGCTTATGATGAGACGGTTCAAAGCTGAGGGGAAATGAGTAATCAGACTGTGAAGAGACAGAAGATAAACGAGGAGACAGGCAGTGTCACCACCTTCTTGCACAAAGGAGTAATATAATGGAAAAAGAGGTGGGCAGAAGGGAGGTCAGCCTTATGCTTGCCTCCGCTCGTACAAATGTCCTGCCTCACCTCAGAAGACACTGGGCACTGGTTTCCTAGTTGATGCTGAAGAGAAGAAGAAGGAAAAAAAGCATTAATTATGAGAGATACAGACTGGTTAGTTACACTGGGCAAAAATTAAAATAAAAACCTGCCCCAAATGTTAACATACCAAAAAAAGTGTACGCACTAAAGGTAGAAAGGCAGAATTTTCAATTAGGCAGTAGCAAACTAGATCCTCAAAAGTGAGAAATGGTGGATAAAAACGTAAAGGATGAAAACATCCAGTAATGTATCCAGTTTTGTTTACCAGATAATTTTAGCACAGATCTTGCACCTTAAACTAGTTTTGAGAGGTGCCTCATCCGTGCTACCAGCTCCGATATTTAGTTATTGAAAGTGGCGTTAATGTTACACTGAAAGTGTAAATATTTACATGTTTAATAATTCAACTTTGAGACGTTCAACGTAGTGACACATTATTTTGAATACATACGATTCGTCTGAGAGAAGAGTGTCTCTGAGGAATTCCCGAAAGTGTAAATCTAGAATTGATGTGAAAGAAAGTTTTATGACTTAATCAAAACACGTTAGAGTCCATCTTAAAGCTGTCAGCATCTTTTTTTTCTAACACCTAAGGGAAAGTCTAATTCTTGGCCTGATACTGAGAAAGGGACGGTTTTCTTGGCAGCTGGGTGAAAAGTTTAGCCAGCGTTCAGGATGCTAGTGAATTCCCTGCTCCTGGTTACTATACTTTCTGTCAATTCTAAATACAATCCCTTACTCTTTGTCTACGAGCATGTCACCCATTTAAATAATGTCTGCCTTGATGAGCATAAGGCAGGAGTGCAGAAACTCACATGCCTTCAGGAAGGCCAGCCCCTAACATGGGCAGGACCCCAGCCTGCCAGGCACCACAGGGGTGCACTGTGCCCGTGGACACTCCAGTGCACGTGTCCAAGATCTATCACACACATACCCCGGTGCCTCAGCCGTGCTTCAAGACAGGATTTGCACATCCTTCCAGGGGACAGTCCAGTGAAGAGAGGCCCAGGCAAAACCTGGAAGCAGGCAACGTCTGTTTGGTTACATAGAGCCCTGGTACCCAGTCTGTGATCTTGAAGGGAAACGAGGGCTCCAGCCGCACAAGTCCCTTTGGCCCTGTGTGCTCTTCACTCCACGGGTAAATGAGTAAATCAGGAATTTGCAAGAGACGCTGGGGAGTAGCTGAGACTCGCACATTGTGTACTCAGTCAAGGGAACAGGAATTGCCCAACTCTAGTTGATTATTACCAAATATTTCAAGAGGAACTAAAAATCCAGCTTTCTGTAAAATCACCCTATTTAAAAACATTGGCAATTAATTTTAACAGTTATTAAACAAAGTCTAGACCGGCATTGGGCAGGAATAATAAATGGGTCTGCAGACCAGGAGCAGCTCCTGGCCAGCAGTTGACTGTTCTAGTCAAAACCATCTCACCTGGAGGACATTATCAATGACTCCTGCCTTCCCAAAGGGAGACCCTCTCCCAGTCAGCACAGTGATGATTTCCAGTATGACTGGTGAGGACAAAACAGAAGCTAAAACCTAAAAATTAATTATTGGACTTGAATAGATATTAAGTGACTGAATTCTGTACACCCATTTGCATGTGAGCCAGAGGATGAGTCAGGGATGCTGGGACTTAGTGCGTTTAAAAAAAAAAAAAAGAAGAAGAAGAAAAATTGCACGTGGTATTTAGTCACTTTCTGACATTTTACTATATTATTCTAAAACAACATTTTTCATCCCCTATACCAGGAAGTGTTGTTGGAGAGAAAACAGTCTCATTTGGGTCTAGAGCCAGCCAAGTAGAAAAATGAGGTGGAATCAGTTATATCCCTCGAAGTCAATCATTGGAAGTCTTCTTAACTCCCTGGTTTTAAATGTGCTCATGGTGTTAAAGATAACTTTGTTCTAGAGGTTGAAAGAGACATGCAGAAGCAATAGGAAAGTATTCTGTTAATGTATTTGACTCCTGCACTCACCCAGGGACACTCACATTGACTTAGGCAATGATTTCCTTTCTTTCTCCCTTTGGAACCTGCGGCATAGCCACTCCGAGCCACTTTCTGCAAAGACAGATAATTTTTCTTAGTTGCTGCTTTACTGACAACCACAGCTCTCAACCCCCTAAAATATGACAGCCAGAAAATGAGATCTCTCTTGTCACTGCCTATGACATTTAGTTACTGATTTGGTCCAATAACTCAGGGAGATTTTCAGTTTAATGTTGCAGCATAATAATTGTTTGTTTTTCTTCTTCCCGACTCTCTCCAATCACTTTATTTCCAACTTATACAAGGACTGATAAAGGATATGTGCTTCACCAAGACAATAACAGCTTGTCTTTGGATGATGTTTTCTAGTGGAGAGGGTTCATTTTACAGGTAGTTTGAAATTCTGGTGGAAAAGAGGGAAAAGCTTTGACATTGACATTTTGCTCTTTTATCACCTCAGTACATTTCTTACATATGAAGACACCCATTTGTTTTCTTTTATTAAAACCTGATTGATTAAATATTACAGAAACATTCAAATATATCAAACAGTAATAAGCAGTAGCCTGGGTCTTATTCATTCTGTAATCACAGACAAGAAATGAATACATTTTTGTAAAGACCATTTTAAAATCTGAGTATCTGATTAAATGCAGCTCCATTTTCTTTAGGTATCAGTGTAACGAAACATCTCTTACAGTCAGTGTTCTCGTTCCCTGATTTTTGAACTGACTGACTTTTTAAACGAAATGATTTTTCATTTCAGAATGGAATTGCATCTTACATTAAAAGCCTTCATTGGAACTTTGGCTAATTATTTTTAACTTGCCATATGAGACAACTGCCAGTATTGTAAATAGGAGACCATATCTAAAGACCCATAAAGGAATCACTAATTATCATTATTTTCTATCTTATTGTTCCTCTGTTCCATAAACATCTTTTGAGTACACTAATCAAGTTGTAAGATGGACATGAAACAGTCCTGTTTCTAATTACAGTATTCTACGTGCCTGCTTAAGTTTTTTTTTTCATCCGAATACCAGAACCTAGGTATTATAGTAAAATGACAGAATTCTTTCTTGAATGATGGGTCAACTTGCAGTTTAAAAACTAGGTTCTCTTGGCTGCCAACTTTCTATCATTTCTCCCTATAAATATACTTGCTTTCTCATGGAAGTACTGGCTTGCTTTATCTGGTTGACAATAAAGTATATTTTACAATAATATAGAATGTAAATGAGCAAGGCCTCCAACACCTCCCTTAGAGATTCAAAATTCATCATTCCGCAGCCTGATATCATTGTTAGATTTGATCCTAGAGTGAGCAAACTAAGAAGTATGTTTCCCAGCTACACAAAGTGAATGAACACTTCTAAGCTAACAGAATATCACAGAATTAAATAAACCCGTGGCTTTTTAGTAAAATTACGGTAGGTCACTTTACGTGGACATCCTCTGGGCTGTTAACGCCAGCTACAATCAGCACTTCTCAAAGTGTGGCCTTGAGACCTCATCCAGATTCCTGTGCCCAGTTGATCCTAGATCTACTGAAAAAACTCCTTGGGTGAACTCTGATGATGCATATTTCTTACGAGTTCTTTAAGTGGGTTTTATGCATAGCATAGTTGAAGAGTCTGTCTATCTGTTTTATGATCTTCTTAGATCAGTTATTTTTGTGAAACTGAGAAGGCTGATATTTAAAACTGGGCATTGTCTTGGCGGGTTGCAGTCTTACCGAGAAGACGTTATAAACAAGTAGCGGCACAGGGGAAGCTGAGGAGGGGTTTTACCTGTGTTTGCTGTGAAGGGTGGAAAGGGGCAAGACCTAGGGGGCTCCACAGCCAGGTTTGGAGCTTTTCAAATACTCTTCACGTCCGGGGGGGTGGGGGGTGGGGGGAGGAATGGAGGCCAGTCAACCAGCCTGGTAACAATGCCAGTGTCTAGAATAGTGCCCAGTACACAGGAGGCACTCCTTCATCAAGACCCTTGCTAAATAACCAGGTGCCTGTGTACGATGTGTGTTCCAGGGGAGCCCTGCCCAGAGAACGGGAGGAGTCCAGGCTCCGTGTCGACCCACCACAGCTCTCCTCGCAGCGACTACGCAACCTACACCAACACTCACACCAACAGCAGCGCCTCTCCCCCCGAAGGCTTCGCCTCCCACAGCCTGCAGACCAGCGATGTGGTCATTCACCGCAAAGAGAACGAGGGTTTCGGCTTTGTCATCATCAGCTCCCTGAACAGGCCAGAGTCCGGATCCACCATAAGTAAGTGTCTGCTTTGCCTGCTTTTGAATGAGAGCTATTGTTTTTATTGTTCTGGTGGTGGGGATGCTGGACAAGTAGATCAGGGGACTGTTGTATTCATAAATGTGGAGCCCGAAAGTCGCAGCCTCCGGGCACAAATAAGGCATCCTTAGCACTTGCCTAGCCAAATGTTGCCGACTTTGGCTCAGAAAGAATGCAAGAGCCCAGCTAATGTCCTCCCAAACCCACAGTCCCCATAAAAGCTCTTCATTCATTTTAAACTGGGAAGAAAACAATGCAGTGTGATGTGGGAATTTTGACGTGAGGGGAGAGGTGCTTCTGTTCTGTAGAATGAAACCAGCTGCACAAAGTATCTGAGGGAAAAGCAGTCCAGGCAGAAGCCTTGACGTGGGAAGGTGCTCAGCATTCAGGAAATATACAGAAAATGTATGGTTTCACGTATACCTGGAATCTGAAAAACAAGGCAAATAAACACACAAACGGACAAAACAGAAACAGACTCCTAGATACAGAGAACAAACTAGTGGTGGCTGGAGGGCGGGGGTGGGGGGATGGGTGAGATAGGTGAGAGGAATCAAGTGGTTCAAACTTCCAGTTATAAAATAAATAAGTCACAGGGATGTAATGTACAGTGCACGGAACATAGTCAATAAAACTATCACTTTGGTGCATAATGTATAAAAATATCAAATCACTATGTTGTGTACCTGAAACTAATATAAACTTGTAAGTCAACTATACTTCAGTTAAATATATATGTATATATACAGATTATGTGTCTATAGATACACATACAGAAGCCCAGTACATCTGTGGTCTAGTGAACACAAGCAGCGTGAGACCAGGACATAGAGCTAGGCGGGAGCCAGGCTGTGCAGGGCTTCACACACCCTTGGAAAGAAGCGTGGATTATAATCTAAATCCATGGGAACCATTGGAAGGTTTTAAGCGGTAGACAGATATCTGACATATATTTTTAAAAGATGAATCCAGATGCTCATGAAAAATGGAAGCAGGAAGAGAGCCAGAGTGGAAGCATGAGACACAGTTAGGAGACCTTTAACACTGTCCTGTGGATTTGCGCCGATCATTCTGTAATGTATAAAAATATCAAATCACTATGTTGTGTACCTGGAGCTAACATAGTGTTGTAGGTCAACTATACTTCAGTAAAAAATAACTAAATAAATAAATTTTTAAGTAAGTAAGTAAGTGAATAACTTAATAAGACAGCCCTGTGTGTCCAGAGATCCCAGTGCCTTGGTAGAAGTAATGGATGGGGGAGAAGTAGATGATTTCACCTTCTGAGATTCCTCCAAATCTAAGGTTCCAGGAGTCTGTACAACAGGTGACAGTCAGAGGTCGTATCTCTCTTCCAGTCAATCATCTTTGCAGATTCTCAGCTTCCTCAGTGGTTTTCCTTTCAGCAGCACTATTCCGGAAGTCACTCCTCAGCCAGCAAGCAGTAGGGCAGAAGTGATAGGAAAACTTGTTCATTTTTCATGTACAAGTGATTTGGCCCGAAATGTTGTGGATAGAAACATCATAACAGAGAGCATTAGGAGAAACGACAATTGAGTCATGCTGTGGTCCTGAAATTCTTATGAATTGTGGTTGTCCCCAGCACATGGCAAGGGTTGCGGGTATCAAACAATGCTCAAGAAATCAAATTGTTGAGAATGAATAAGAACGTTTTATGATAAAGTTAATGTTAGCAAAATAGTACCAGGACTGAATGGAGAGAATTGCCCTGTTTAGCTTTAGCTTTGACCAATTCAAGAGCGGAAACTATAGAAGCATTAAACTTCGTGAAAGGTGAAAATGTGCAGAAGCTAAATTACGTACATCAGAAAGTATGATTTCATTTATCTTTTTCTTCATGATGAGGTAAAGAAATAAATCCAGTCCTTAAGCATAGAGTAAAGGCAGGATTCTGTCAGTGTGGTGGATTCAGCAAGATTAAAAGGACACAAGATTTTCTTGAATTATATAAACAGTCTTCCAATAATTTACACTTGGGGAAAATGTTCACAGAGAGCTTTTGTAGCTATTCCAGGCATTCAAATTGTTTATTGGGGCAGGATACCTAAAGGACTGGAATAAAATTAAGTGCACTACCACAGTGAAAGTGTTAAGCATGTCTTTAAGGTCTCAGCTTTATCTGAAGTGTGACAGCATTATTGCTAAACGTACAGGAGGATTTGTGTGTGTGCGTGCGTGCATGTATGCACGCGTACATTTATTACATAAGGAAGCCACAGAGGATTTGTCTATTGCAAATAAGATCCATGCATGGGCAGGGTTGGCAAACACCAGGTGCAAATGCTTACAATTAAATGCGGATTTTTCTTCCTACCAAGTGGCATTAGACTGACCTCAAAAGAGTAATTCTAACCATTTTCGAAATGGTATTATTTTACATCACCCTGGAGAGTGGAAGGCTATTCTAGAGTTCATAATGCTTCCTAGCTTCTTTTTTCACGTATTTATTTCTCTTTAATTTAAGAAACTTTAAAAAAATTTTTTGAAGTGTAGTTGCTTTACAATGTTGTGTTAGTTTCTACTGTACGCAAGTGAATCAGCCACACGTATACATACATCCCCTCCTTTTTGGATTTCCTTCCTATTTAGGTCACCGCAGAGCACCCAGTAGAGTTCCCTGAGCTACGCGGTAGGTCCTCATTAGTTATCCATTCCATACATAGTATCAATAGTGTATATAAACACAGGCTGTCCCTATGTTCCGGGAAGAGCATGTTTACAGTCTGTAATTTGCAACATGCACGTGAAAGGTCTCTAGAACTGATGCTACTTCATGCTTAACTTCCGTAATAATTTTTAACTCTCAATTCTGAAGAGAAAGGCGAAGTGCCACCTCCTGTGCCACACATCCACTGCCAGAATATCAAGGCTCCTTGGGCTCTGCGAGCCCGGGAGAGCGTGATACTGTTCTGCTATGCAAGAGTCAAAATCATTTCCAGGGCTGGTGTCATTTTTCTCTTCGTGTCTTATGTGGGTCCAAGGATCTTGAACACATTTGTGGTTTATTTTTCAGGCTACTGAGATCCTCTCCTTAGCGGACAGAGCGCTGTTATTCTCGCCTTTGATAGGGGCACCATCACATCTAGGCGAGGGAGTGGCGTGGCTAACAGCCCAGGGGCTCTGATCGTACTGCCTGGATTTGAAACCTGGCTCCATCATTGACTAGCTCTGTGACCTTGGGGAAGTTATACAACCTCTTTGGACCTCAGTTTCCTTGAATGTAAAGAGACGATCATTTTAATACCTAGGTCATCAGGTTGCTGTGAGGGTTGAATGAATTAGTACACGGAAGTGCTCAGAAGAGCACTGACTCAGAGTGAGCACTAAGTGTGTGGTCCCTGCCGTCTAGACCACCTTGCCTGCTAGGAATTATCACTGCGTTCCATCAGCTCGCTGTTCTCGGAGGGTGCAGAGTTCACGCTGCTGTCGGCTCAGCCAGCCATTAGTCAGAGCCCACCACTCTCCCAGAGCAGCTAAATCCGGGCAGCAGATGAGCATCTCTGAGGGCCAGCTCCCCGTCCCGCCGTGCTGACCTTCTGGGAGCACACCCCCTGGGCCAGGGCTGGGGGCAGTGAGAACAGCAGCGGCGGCAGCCATGCCAGTCCAGCAGTGGGCCTTTGCCGAGGCTTCAGGCTGGAAGTCTCCCCAGAAACCACTAACCAATAGACTAGAAGAGTCAGGGCAGACATCAAAATTCAGACTCAAAGCTGTGCCTTTTAGGGTATCCTGCAAACTTTATGTCTCTGTTGAATAGATCAGAGAAGAGAGGAGAGATGGAGAACCCGCTGTAAACTTCCCCACCCTGCAGACAGAGAAGGAGTGCCCTTCCACAGGTTGTTCAGCCCAGGCGGCAACTTTGCCAAGAAGGCCAGATGTTTAACCAGTTGGGAACTTGGAAAAGTCGAGTTCCTGGCTTATTTGTTGCCTGGAGTTTAGTAGGGCTCTTTATCAAAGCCTCACATATTTTTTTCACAGTGTTGTTTCCCCCCAAAATAAAAAAAGAACTTTTTTATACTATTAATGTAATTCGGGAGCATATTACTTCCTCCCAAAGCCAGGAGGCCAACTATCGTTTGGGAGTAGACAGATCTTAGAAGCCTTCTATATGAGGTGCAGAAATACCTTTCTTGATTTAAATTGAGAACAGGTAAGCTTCCTGAGCATTTCTGTCCCATTATCCAAAATATTAAGCTTTTTTTTTTCAGACCTTAAAATTGGACTCAAGGGAAAACAAAATGGTTTGCAAACCAGAGCCTAGGATAAGAGTGAACCGTAACAGGCAGTTGCACTTAAAATTCTTTAAAGGATTCAAAAAAATTTATATAGAAAGATGTTCATCGCCACGTTGTTGATAGACATTGAAAGTTGGAAAGAATGTTAGAAGTTTCTCCAAAACTGGAAACGTTGGCATATTTGGGAAGTTCAAGGCATTTGATGCCATTGACTGACTGCTGTCATACTTACTGAGGTTTTGTACCCAGGATAAAGAAGGTAGCCTTCGGAGTCAGAGGGGATCAGATGCTTGCTCTATAAAAGTGCCCCAGTGGCCATGTGCAGTGGGGTTGGCAGGTCACCCTTTGGGCCTCCCCAGCTGAAGGTCTGAGTCCGACATCCAGGTTTTATTACAGAGCACAGAGCTATAACCGTCATCGCAGGTGCTTCCTGCTCTGCCCCCAAAACCTGCTTTCCCACCAGAGGTTCCCAAGAAGGGCTTTGACACAAGTGATGAAATAAAAGTGACACTGATTCTCCCGCTCTTGTAAAACCTGTGAGGAAGGTTATGTTGACCTGTATGGGGTAGCCGTGTGTGGGCAGCCTGGACAGTGGTGTTGGAGGCTGGCAGTTTGTTGAGGGAATTCATAAATTTAGGTGCAGGCCCATCGCAAGCTGGGAGGTAGAACATACTCCGGACAGCAGCCGTAGTAGCCGTCCAAGCAGCACCAGTAGAGGAACAGTCATTTCAACCCTTCCTTCCTTTATTCACATCGTCCTAACAGCATCGAGTCTGTTTTCCTTGTCTGTATTGCAAGCGACTCACTGGTCAGCATGCTGCTGCCTCTTAATCTTTCAGCTCTGTACCAGGGCTGAAAATCTTTGTTTCTTTCTGTGCCCTTTCTCTGGCACAGGTGGGAGTACAGACTAGGTCACTGGTGACTTTCCCTAACGCCCACTGCAATCTGACATTCTAGGAAGACGTTAGTTAGTTACCTTTGGTAAAATGCCCTGACGACTCTCAAAGTCCTTAATGATGTCCATAGGCCCTGGTGTTGAAAAGTTATTCTAGAGATTCGGAAGCTTATCTAACAGGTGTTTTAAGACCTTTTAAGTATAATTCCCTAATAAGTATGAAATAAAACTGAAAAATCAGTAAAGCAAGTTGAGATTTTTTCCACCAAAACTCACCCCACCAACTGTGCAGCCACTGAATAGCCATTTGAATTTAGGAGACATACAAATTAAAACCGAAAGCCAAGACTTCTACAGTTTTGCCCTAATACAAGGAGATTTAAACTAAATGAAAAGTGCATTGGACAACATGTCTGAGCCTGTCTCCAGCTTATCCACTAACTATTGTGTCCCTTGAGCTAGTCACTTGGTCTTCCTGTACCCCTTCCTCATCTGAACTATAAGGAAAGATGGTCCTAATAGCCTTTTCCAGCTCTAGATTATATTATGCCATGAATCAGCATGGAAATATAAAGTATTATGTTAGTTTCGTCTGTGTGTGAAAAGCCTTGGTTAAGTCTGAGGCCTGGATTATATTTTTCATTGCCTTAAGTTATCATTTTAAACTTTCATTACTTTCATTTTTTATTATGTTTTTAAGGTGCTCCTAACACTTTCATTTCTTTTGTTCATCTTATCCTATGTCAAGAAACGATCTGAAACAAGCACTTAAATATACTAAACCAGCTCCCCTTTTAAGACATTTTAAGGCAGTGTTTCCCTCCTTTCACTTACAAAGTGATAGCATTTGTATATCACACTGAGATAAAATGAATGAGGCTGATAGAGGCAAAAGGCAACCTCCCCAGGGGCTCTACCCCTAACCTCACTCGACCTCCTTGGGAAGCAATGGCTGTCTTGGCACACCTGTAACCTGTAGTGGTACACTCCTTTTAATGGCCCATATTTACAAAGATTTGCCCTAAAGTGAAGCCTCTGAACCTCAGCAACCACTAAGTGTCCCATCTTACATTTTATTGCTTTGGGTTATGGCAATGAAGTTTCTTTAGAACTCCGTACTGAGGTGCACAGGCAGCTGGTGCAACTGGTGCTGACGCTGGGGCCTTGACTTTCTGTAAATCATTGTTAACCTTGACCTATTAATGCTGCATCCCCAAAAGTCATTGCTGGAAAGTTTCTGAAGTTATACCCATGCTGGAACGTGGGAATTAGAAAGTGAGTGTCATTGGTTTCACTATTTGTCATCGGTTTGCAAAACCAAGTTTCCTTTCAGAGTTCTTAGACAGCTTTGCAACCTGCGATATTCCCTTAATCCTTAAATGAATCTCTGCTTTGAATTCCTTTAACGAAGTAGTGCTTTTGCTCTGAGTTTTATGCTGAGAGTACTTCACTCAGGAGGCATGATGGTGTCAGCCACGCCGTTAACGTGAGTGCTTTTAGAACAGAAGAAATACGGTGGGGCAGGGGACACTATATAAAATGCCGGGTTTCCTCCAAATATCTGGCTTCTAAATATAACTCATGAAACCATAAGATAAGGAAATGTCTTCATAATCTTTTAGCAAATCTACATACACAAAAAAGATAAGATTGTGTTCAGTCTGCACTGACATGCATATGGTTTAAATCAAATCAGTCTTTTCACATTTATTAGTGTGACAATTTCTGCTTCAGGAGGTGGCCAGGGGCTAGGGTACGAGTGGAGTTTCTAATGATGCAAAGTTCATCAAGAAAGGCGGCACTTTCTGTGTGTCATCCAGTCTTCTCATAGTGAATCCTTGATCATAACACCCCTGATAAAAATATCTGCAGGGTAAAGTTCAAAGACACCTCTCTTATATTCAAGACCCTCGGTAGTGTAAACACAGCCACTTCTTACCAGCAGGTCCTCACAGTTCCATTCCATCAAAGCTGGTGTAGTTACCCCTGAAAGACAAGTTTTCCTTTCCTGCCCCAGTGTCCATGTTTTGGCAGCTGCCACTTGAAATACCTTCTTTTATCCACTAATAAATGTTATCAAGCTTTCTCCCAGGCACTGTGCTAAGAATCTTCCATTGTGTTTAATTTTCACAGCAACCCTATGAGGTAGAGACTACTGCCCAAACAGTAAGCATCTCTCACAAGCGGCTCAAAAATCTCTTAACTTCTGAATAAGAGTTTGCCTGACCCCTCACCCTTCTTTCTTAAGTGTTTTCTCCAGTTCTTATATGGAATTCTTTGTTTTTTTGGTCTCTAAACCCCTTGATTGTTGACTGCTCTGTTATTTCCTTTCTCTTATCATGTCTTGTTACTATCATTGTCATTTTACTTTTTTTTTTTTTTTTTTTTTTTGCGGTCCGCAGGCCTCTCACTGTTGTGGCCTCTCCCGTTGCGGAGCACAGGCTCCGGACACGCAGGCTCAGCGGCCATGGCTCACGGGCCCAGCCGCTCCGCGGCATGTGGGATCTTCCCAGACCGGGGCACGAACCCGTGTCCCCTGCATCAGCAGGCAGACTCTCAACCACTGCGCCACCAGGGAAGCCCCTCATTTTACTTTTATAGGTTTATACCCTATAATAAATTTTAAGTTTTCCTACCCCTAAATAAATTGTAAGTTCCTTAAGGGCAAGAAATTATGACATTTCTTTGAATCCCTCACAGTTCCCGGTAGCATACTTTTTAAAGATTTGTCACATAATTTATGTTGGTGGGATGGGATTAGATCCTCATATAGTGATCAGTGCTATCCTCATCAAAGTAAAAGTGTGAATGTTCTCTGGTCTCACTTCCTATACACCTAAACCGAGCTGTTCCATCCCTTAGAGGCAGCAAGACATATCTCTGAGAATGAGCAAAGAACTCAGGGGAGGAAATGTTCGCAAGCTGGTCCTCGCGCAGCATGAGAAATTGCACTATAAGAAAGTGGAACTGTAACACAATGTCCCAAAATACAGATTTCGCATCAGTTGTTCTCAGCCTGAGTAGATTCTGTACCAGCTCAGGGGTGAAGTCTTAGATGAGAGAGGCCTCTAAGAAATCAGGCCCCAGCGAGCCATCTCGGTGCCTCTGGGAAGCCCTCTAGTCGTGAGCATCTGGGTTGCAAAACCCTTGTCCTCCGAAGGCCCAGGCTGCCGGCCTCAGTATGCCCTCGGACTCACCTCATCCTGGAATGGCCATCCATCTGTATGAACATCACCTCAGCGATAATCATATCATCCTAAGCAGGAAGGTTTGGATGGCAGCCCAAGCTCCTTAGAAGAAAGGGTGACTTCAAATTATTCATTCATTTCACAATCCTCATTAACACAGTAACCCCTATCTGTTCCCAATGAACAACTTCTAATTCACATTTCTTCTTTATAGGATCATACCCAGCTAAAACCAGATGACTAGGACCTATTGATTAAATTCCATTTTTTATTTCAGTCCTGAGCATGACTAGGTTTATTCCCAAATTAAAACCTGGCTGCCTAGGTCTTACCAGTAAGCAGACAAGCAAACAACAGCCAAAAAAAGGTTTTGCATGAACTCTAAGTACTCTGATATCCAAACATCCACGCATCTATTAACTAAAACGGAAAGATGGATGTAAGCATTTTACTCTCTTAGCACCAACAAATTTAAAGATCATTAACTTGTAAAAAACAAGTCCACAGAGACACACCATCATTCTTATTTATTCTCAAGAAGAAGAGCAATGCAACCTATCAAAAAAATCTGTAAGTGCTCACCGTGTATTTTTTTTTTTAATTCTAGACCATCTTTCGTATTTGAATGGAGCTCATAAATCATAAGCTTCCCCCAGTGGGAATCATTCTTCAGGAGGGTTTTATTATTATGTTCAAAGACTCTCCGGGCAGTGGCAGAAGGTGGATGTGCGGATGCCTTCTTAGCTTCAACTATTCGGTTGTCTTAAAGCTCGTTGGTTGGTGATCAGTAGCTGTTTCCTCTGGGCTTATGTCCTGCAGACCCTTGTTATTCACTAGATGGTACAGGGAGATCGCAGCTGCAAAAAGAGCCCAGACTTTGTGTACACGGTCCCCCTCTACCAGTGGAAAATGCCCATCACCCTCCCATGGGGTTCAAACAAATCCTGAGCCTGCAGTTCACTTTTGCAAAAGACACATTTTCTTTACAAGCTATTCAGGGCCTCACGTTGGATTAAATTCTCTGTGGTTTTATTTTTCTTCTTTTCTCCAACAATCAACCACGTAAGAAAAGCTGATTCCACATAGACATCTATTTTAAAAGCATGTTGTTAAGTGAACACAGTATTGTTATTTATCACCATTTTCCAGCTATGTTGAAAGAGTGCTATGAGGGAATCTTTTTCCCACTTGGACTGGGATAAATAGCATTTCTTTTTGTACCCCAGCTTTCACCAAGGACTCAGGGAGTACCTCTACCCAACTCCTTCCTGCCAGACCAAATCCCGGTAAAAGCTCTCTTTGTTCACTTGACCACCAATAATTTTGAAATTTAAGCTGGATTTTTTTCCCCAAACAAACCACTGCCAGTCTTTGGTTAGAATTATTTCTAAAGATTAATCAGTCAGCCTCCTCTGGGTGAAGTTCACCAGAGCAAATTAATTAATAGTGGGGCCTGCTACTGGCATATTCATTTTCCAGTCTGATCTCTTCCACATCTTATTTCTCTAGGCCAGGCAATGGTTTGCTCCACAGACATGCCCAGATGTTGGGCACCTGATGAACCCATCTGCTTTCTCAAGGGTGAGGTGCCCAAAACCTTCTGTTCAGAGGCTGTTCATAATATAGATGTATATTTATGGATTCGTCATGGAGGAGAGTCTTCCGGTAAGCAAGGGTGCGTAAACTAGCAAGTTCATGAGGTGTTCTGGCAGGGAACAGTGCAAATAACATGAGATAGAAGAGTATTTCCACTTAGAAGTCTTCATTCAAATGTTTTTCAGACTTGCTAGATGAACAGCAAGATGAAAAATAGCTTACTTTCCTGTAGGCATTTGACAAAAGTCAAATACCATAAAACCTTTATTGTATTGGTTGCCAAGTGTCTTAGTCCGTTCAGGCTTCTGTAACAGCCACCAGATTGGTGGCTTGTAAACACCAGTGTACAGAAGTTTATTTCTCACAGTTTTGGAGGCTGGGAAGTCCAAGATCAAGGCGCTGACAGATTCAGTGCCAGGTGAGGGCCAGCTTCATAGATGGCCCATCTTCTCACTGTGCCCTCACCCCTCATGTGGGGGAAGGGACAAGGGATATCGGTGGGGTTCCTTTCATGAGGGCACTAATCCCATTCATGAGGACTCCACTTTCATGACCTAATCCCCTCCCAGGACCCCACCTCCAAATAACCGTCACTCTGAGGCTTACGTTTCAACATATGAATTTGGAGAGGACACAGACATCCAGTTGGTAGCATCAAGTTAGCCACTGATAGTGAAGCTCCCTGGGGCTGAGTGGCTAAGAGAAGGCTGACAGGCATGGCTTTCAGCTCCAATCAATGTACATGCTCACAAGCTTTAAAGTAGGCCTCCCAATAGCTAAGTTCATATCCTAGCTGAGTCTATACACAACTATATATCTTTCATACTTTTTTTTTTTTTTTTGCGTTACGCGGGCCTCTTACTCTTTTGGGCTCTCCCGCTGCGGAGCACAGGCTCCGGACGCGCAGGCTCAGCAGCCATGGCTCACGGGCCCAGCCGCTCCGCGGCATGTAGGATCTTCCCGGACCGGGGCATGAACCCGTGTCTCCTGCATCGGCAGGCGGACTCTCAACCACTGCACCATCACGGAAGCCCTTGTTCAGCTTTTAAATGCAGACGAGGCAGCATTTCCTCCTCCTCCACTCTCCCCTCCCACCTCCTTTCTCCTGCCTACTCGACATTAGTTCTTTAACTTATCTCTATTTATTTCCATCCCAAACCTTTTCTTTATCTCTTCCTGATTTTTTACTTTTCTTCCATTTTTTTAACATCTTTATTGGAGTATAATTCCTTTCCAATGGTGTGTTAGTTTCTCTTTTATAACAAAATGAATCAGTTATACATATACATATATCTCCACATCTCCTCCCTCTTGCGTCTCCTTCCCTCCCACCCTCCCTATCCCAACCCTCTAGGTGGTCACAAAGCACCGAGCTGATCTCCCTGTGCTATGCAGCTGCTTCCCACTAGCTATCTATTTTACATTCTGTAGTGTATATATATATATCCATGCTACTCTCTCACTTTGTCCCAGCTTACCCTTCCCCCTCCCTGTGGCCTCAAGTCCATTCGCTATGTCTGCATCTTTATTCCTGTCCTGCCCCTAGGCTCTTCATAACCATTTTTTCTTTTTCTTTAGATTCCATATATGTGTGTTAGCATACGGTATTTGTTTTTCTCTTTCTGACTTACTTCACTCTGTATGACAGACTCTAGGTCTATCCACCTCACTACAAATAACTCGATTTCGTTTCTTTTTATGGCTGAGTAATAGTCCATTGTATATATGTGCCACATCTTCTTTATCCATTCATCTGTCTCTGGACACTTAAGTTGCTTCCATGTCCTGGCTATTGTAAATAGAGCTGCAATGAACATTTTGGTACATGACTCTTTTTGAATTATGGTTTTCTCAGGGTATATGCCCAGTAGTGGGATTGCTGGGTCGTATGGTACTTCTATTTGTAGATTTTTAAGGAACCTCCATACTGTTCTCCGAAGTGGTTGTATCAATTTACATTCCCACCAACAGTGCAAGAGTGTTCCCTTTTCTCCACACTCTCTCCGGCATGTACTGTTTCTAGATTTTTTGATGATGGCCATTCTGACCAGTGTGAGATGATATCTCATTGTAGTTTTTGTTTTCTGGGGTTTTTTTTGCGGTACGTGGACTCTCACTGTTTTGGCCTCTCCCGTGGTGGAGCACAGGCTCCGGACATGCAGCTCAGCGGCTATGGCTCATGGGCCCGGCCACTCCGCGGCATGTGGTATCTTCCCGGACCGGGGCATGAACCCGTGTCCCCTGCATCGTTTATCTTCCAGGTCACTTATCCGTTCTTCTGCCTCAGTTATTTTGCTATTGATCCCATCTAGAGTATTTTTAATTTCATTTATTGTGCTGTTCATCATTGCTTGTTTCTTCCTCTTTAGTTCTTCTAGGTCCTTGTTAAATGTTTCTTGCATTTTCTCTATTCTATTTCCAAGATTTTGGATATCTTTACTATCATTATTCTGAATTCTTTTTCAGGTAGACTGCCTATTTGTCTTCATTTGTTAGGTCTGATGGGTTTTTACCTTGCTATTTCATGAGCTGTGTGCTCTTCTGTCTTTTCATTTTGCTTATCTCACTGTGTTTGGGGTCTCCTTTTTGCAGGCTGCAGGTTCGTAGTTCCCATTGTTTTTGGTGTCTGTCCCCAGTGGCTAAGGTTGGTTCAGTGGATTGTGTAGGTTTCCTGGTGGAGGGGACTAGTGCCTGTGTTCTGGTGGATGAGGCTGGATCTTTTCTTTCTGGTGGGCATGTCCATGTCTGGTGGTGTGTTTTGGGGTGTCTGTAGCCTTATGATTTTAGGCAGCCTCTCTGCTAATGGAGGTGGCTGTGTTCCTGTCTTGCTAGTTGTTTGGCATAGGGTGTCCAGCACTGTAGCTTGCTGGTCGTTGAGTGAAGCTGGGTCTTGGCATTGAGATGGAGATCTCTGGAAGATTTTCACCGTTTGATATTGTGTGGAGCTGGTAGGTCTCTTGTGGACCAGTGTCCTGAACCTGGCTCTCCCACCTCAGTGGCACAGCCCTGACACCTGGCTCGAGCACAAAGAGCCTGTCCTCCACACGGATCAGAATATAAGGGAGAAAAAAAGAAAGAAAGAAAAAAAGAAAGAGAGAGAGAGAGGGAGGGAGGGAGAGAAAGAAAGAAAGAAGAAAGGAAGAGAAAGAAAGAAAGGGGATAAAATAAAATAAAGTTACTAAAATAAAAAATAATTATTAAGAAAATAAAATTTTTAAGTAAGAAAAACGGACGGTCAGAACCCTAGGACAAATGGTGAAAGCAAAGCTATACAGGCAAAATCTCACACAGAAGCATACACGTACACACTCACAAAAAGAGCAGAAGGGTAAAAATTTATATATCTTGCTCCCAAAGTCCACCTCCTCGATTTGGGATGATTCGTTGTCTATTCATGTATTCCACAGATGCAGGGCACATCAAGTTGATTGTGGAGATTTAATCCGCTGCTCCTGAGGCTGCTGGGAGAGATTTCCCTTTTTCTTCTGTGTTCGCACAGCTCCCGGGGTTCAGCTTTGGATATGACCCTACCTCTGCGTGTAGGTCGCCGGAGGGCGTCTGTTCTTTGCTCAGACAGGCCGAGGTTAAAGGAGCCGCTGATTCGGGGGCTGTGGCTCACTCAGGCCGGGGGGAGGGAGGGGTACGGAGTGCGGGGTGAGCCTACGGCAGCAGAGGCCGGCATGAAGTTGCACCAGCCTGAGGTGCGCCGTGCGTTCTCCCAGGGAAGTTGTCCCCGGATCCCGGGACCCTGGCAGTGGCGGGCTGCACAGGCTCCCGGGAGGGGCGGTGTGAACAGTGACCTGTGCTCGCACACAGGCTTCTTGGTGGCTGCACCAACAGCCTTAGCGTCTCATGCCCGTCTCTGGGGTCCAAGCTGATAGCTCTTAATCTCCTCTCCTCGCGCAAGAGAAAGAAAAGTTCTCTTGCCTCTTCGGCAGGTCTAGACTTCTCCCGGACTCCCTCCCGGCTAGCCGTGTTGCACTAGCCCCTTCAGGCTGTGTTCACGCAGCCAACCCCAGTCCTCTCCCTGTGCTCCGACCGAAGCCCGAGCCTCAGCTCCCAGCCCCGCCCACCCCGGCGGGAGAGCCAACAATCCTCTCGGCCTGGTGAGTGCCGGGCGGCACCAGTCCTCTGTGCGGGAATCTCTCTGCTTTGCCCTCCGCACCCCTGTTGCTGCTCTCTCCTCCGTGGCTCTAAAGCTTTTCCCCTCCGCCACCCGCAGTCTCCGCCTGCAAAGGGGCGGCTAGTGTGTGGACACCTTTCCTCCTTCACGGCTTCCTCCCACTGGTGCAGGTCCCGTCCCTATTCTTTTGTCTCTGTTTGTTCTTTTTTATTTTGCCCTACCCAGGTACGTGGGGAGTTTCTTGCCTTTTGGGAGGTCTGAGGTCTTCTGCCAGCATTCAGTAGGAGTTCTGTAGGAGTTGTTCCACGTGTAGATGTATTTCTGGTGTATCTGTGGGGAGGAGGGTGATCTCCGTGTCTTGCTCTTCCGCTATCTTCTCCAAACCCAGCTCCGATTTTTAAGGTTTAATTATAGATAGTAAATGTTACCCTTTTTAGTCTATAGTCTGTGAGTTTTGACAAATGTGTTTGGTTTTGTAACTACTACCACAAGGAGGTCAAGCGCTCTGCCCACTCTCAGCCCAGGCAACCATGGATTTGTTCTCTGTTCTGTAGTTTTGCCTTTTCCCATATAAGTAGAATCACAAATATGTAGCCACTTAGCATAATGCATTTCAGATTCATCCAGTTTGCTTCATGTGTCCGTATCGGTTCCTTTTCAATTGCTGAATAGTATTCCATTGTGTGAATGTAGCAGAGTCTGCTTATCCATTCCCAGTTGAAGGATATTCTGGTTGTTTCCTGTTTTGGGTAATTATGAATAAAGCAGCTATGAACCTCTTCATATAGGTTTTCGTGTGAAAATACGTTTTCATTTCACGTGGGTAAATATCTAGGGGTGGAATTGTTGGTTCATGGGGCACCACTTTCCGGCATGGCTGTTCCATTTGGTATTTCCCTGGCTGAGGAGGGCTCTAGATGGTCCACATCCTCACTCACCACTACTTGTTTTCAGGCTTTGTTGTTGTTTTTTAAATTTTAGCCATTCCAATAGGTATGTAGTCGTTTCAAGTTACATTTCTTCCCTAAAGACTGATGATATCGAGGATCTTTTCATGTGCTCTTTTGCCATCCTTATATCTGCTTTTTCACTTTTGGTCCCTTCCCTCTAGGATGTAATTGGTATTTCACTGTGGACAAAGAAACACACTTTGAGGTTCTTCAGTCTTTGTTTTTACATTTCTCATTCATTTATCATGGTAGAGTAATAAAAATCATTTGATGATGATGATCTCAAGTGAAGTTATTATGAAGACATACGTCTGCTTAGTAAAAATGAAAACACATATAGTAACTATGCTTTAAAGTACAAGGGGTTAGAGAAAATACATGTAACCAGAAATTCGTATGACGTTAAAATGTGTAATATTTGGGTAAGAAAGATAAGGATAAGAAAGAAAAACTATCTGCAGTGATGGTCTCACTTTTCAAATAAGGAAACTCTGACGTGATTTATTTGGCCACTCAGAGGTCACACTGCAAGTTGTTTTCAAAATTAATATGTGACCAAGATCTTCTAGCTCCTGAACACTTTGCTTGAGGGCCTATTCATATTTAGTTTTATTCAGTCATGCAAAATTACATTATTTCAAGTTAAAACATGATATACCCTATTAGTGGAACTTTGGCTTCTGTGGGAAACTGAGCAGCCAATAAATATTCATGTAATCTTCTGGATAACATTGAAAAGGACAGCTGGCTCAGGAGGCATCATTTGCCTGGGTTAGTATCTGATTCTGTTTACATTAAGAAAATATTGCAAGAAGTTATTATCTACCCGAGGGCTTAGGGGAATACAATGAAAAAGCTGATATCGCACCTGATGGCTTTTGACATTTACCTATTGTAACAAGGAAACTGTGGGAAGATAGCCAAGTGACTTTTTACAAACACAATTCAGAAGCTATAAAAGGGAAAAAGGAGATGGCAGAGATAGAATACACTGCATCCGTAAAAATGAGAAACATGACTTGTCAGAAACACCTGCTTGTAACTATCAACCATTTCTACTGGGCCTGCTGAGAAATTACTGAAAGCCAAGTACATTGATGGGTATGAAGTCTCAAAGGCAGTCGAGAGATATAGAGGAAAGAAAGTGTGGTTTCATTGAATATTTTTAACCCAATACCTGGGCTTGATGAAATGTAATTTTATGACATTTTCTAAACTCTTGAAAGAAATCAGTTGTTCTGCAAGAGGGAGGAGATATGGGGATATATGTATATGTGTAGCTGATTCACTTTGTTATACAGCAGAAACTAACACACCATTGTAAATCAATTATACGCCAATAAAGATGTTAAAAAAAACAAAAGAAATCAGTTGTCTTTTATATTTTATCTGTCAGGGCTACAGGAGATAACTGGACTTTTAAAGTTTGGGTACATAAATTATTGACAATATTTTTTTTCCAAACAGATTCCAAATCTCTAAACTGGCATACCGAAATATTGATTGCAACAACTGACTTAAATTTACAAAAGATATTTTCAATTTTTAATTAGTGATCTCATTAACCATGCGTTATCTCTTCCCATTTCTTAGAAACCAATAAAATGGTAGTAAATGAAGAAGAAAGGGATGAGCATGAGAGGGGAAGCTATTTTAAAGACAAAAAAGTGGCAACTCATTTTGTAGGGCAAAGGAAGCCAAAAAGAGAAATGGATAGCCCAGATCTGCTCTTTTTTTTTTTAGAAACTCACAGCAGCTCAGAACTTTAAAAACTTGGGGGAGAATGGAACACAACAACCATGACCACCAGACATGAAATTTGTATTTTTAAAACAGAAAAAACAAGCAAACAATCATGAAAGAATACTAGAAGAAATGGAACAAAAGAAAGCTTCCAAGATTGCTCACTTACATACTGTCAACTACAAAGTGTCATTTTCCGTTGGCACTTGCCATCTACCTCTACAAGGATTAAATCATGTGCTGCTACAGCTGCTGACTCTCAACACCCCCTGAAGGGAGTTCAGGTGGGGAGCAGAAATGAGGCACTCTGTGCTCTGGGAAAAACTGGCAGAACAGGTCTTCAGATAGTTAGATATTTTCAGGAAAATATATTATGAGCCCAATTCTTGCATCTGCTCATATCTAGAGAAGCACTAAAATCCTTCACGGTGACATCTGCTCCTCGTGACTAGCAGTAACCTGCACGAGACTAGCAGAAACCTTCAGTAAAAAATATGTGTTTGATTGCATGTATTCCCCCTTCACCAAAATCACATATTTACTGACCTTCCCCCCCTGCCTCTTTGGAGCAGTTTCTCAGAGCTATCTGGGGTGCTGTCTCCCGGGCTGTAGTCCTTATTTTGCCCCAAATAAAACTTGCAACTCTCACATTGTGCATTTCTTTTAAGTGGACAATACATAGAGAGATAGAGGCTATTACCATTGTAAAATAAACATAGAATGTTATAAAAAATATGATTAAAGAAAGAATTCTTAGAAATTGAAAATATCTTGACTAAAATTTAACAGAATGATTGAAAGGTAAAGGAAATCTCACATGAAGTAGGACAAAAAGAAACAAAGTTTGAGAGAGGTGATAAGAAAATTAACAGATCAATCCAGGAAGCCAATATCTAAGTTTCAGGAAAAGGGGGCAGAGTTTCAGAAAGAGACGGCAAAGATATAGTATAATAAAAGTTCCCCAAACCAAAACTAAAAGAAATGTCTCCATACTGAAAAGAACCACACCGAAATCCATCATTGCAAAACTTTAGAACACACAAAAAAACTTTAGAACACAAAAAAGGAAACAGAGAAATAAATATATACAAGGAAAAAGAATCCCAAGGAGTTCAGACCTCTCAGTAGCAACACTGGATGCTAGAAGACAATAGAACAATGCCAGCAAATTTCTGAGGAAAAATGATATTTTCAATCTCAAACTTCATACAATCTAGAATTCTAAGCTAGAATTCTATCAAATGAAGAAGGAAAAATGATTTTTTAAACATTAAATACTGAACAATTACTTTCTCCCATGCATGGTTTCTTAGGAAGATACTGTAGGATGTGCTTTAGAAAAATGAAAGAGTGAATCAAAAAAAGGCTCTGGGTTTACAGACTGTGCATTCCACCTCGGAGAACAATAGGAATTCCCCGGAATAACACTAAGAGCAGACTTGAGGGCAGCCGACCCATCTCTGGGAGGGAGATCTCCAGAAGGCTCAATTACATAGATGACTTGAGCAGCTTTGGGGGATAAAATTAAGAATATAGAGATAGCATATTGTAGAAGCGGGGCAGGGGGAGGGGGGCAGGGGAATGTTACAATCAGACACAGTGATTCAGGGTGGGAAGGAAGGAAAGAAATGAATCACAAAACACTACAGTGAATGATATTTACATGGTAAAAGTGTAAACAATAATAACTGGTTTAACTAAAAATAGTGATAAAACTTGGGATAAGGAGAGGAGGTGGGGTGCAGGGTGAGAGTGCTAAATCCTCTATCATAATAGGAAGTTAGTGTTTATTGACTCAAGTTGACAAATTGAGAAATAGCCATATAACATAATTTGACATGTGAAGAAGAAAGTAGAAAGGATGAAGTGGATTAGGGCAGGAGACTAAGGTTTTTCATTATAAGCATTTAGGTTGTCTTTTATTTTTTTAATTTGTGCATATATTCCCTCAATTAAATTGTTTTAATTATGAGATTTCCAATCATTAGAAGACAGTACTATTATTCTGTTTACTTTGCCCCTTTTTACATCATGACATGAATTTTGAAATTTGTATACAATTCTCATTTTGTACAAAAATCCAGTATTTTTTAGCAATAATATGATAAGCCCTCTGTAATGAATTATAAATAAAAAGAACCTCTTAGTCAGGAACTAAATTTGTCATTATAAAATTGAGCAACTAACCCTTTGAAAGTTAGATTTGCATGTTTGGAATGGATGTATAGTACCACATCTCAACCCTGTGACTGTGTTTATTAAAAAGGCGTAAAACCACTTATTTTTCTGTTGTGCAGAGAAGAAAGCTTCATCATATTTTAATATCAGTAACTCTCTAAATTGTTTTTCCATTGTTACTGAGTCATCTTGCTGTTTGGTTGTTTGTAAGCAAAACTTACTAAAAGCCATACAGTTTTACTCACTAAAATTATTCAAGTTGAGTGACACAGAATTTCACCTTCTACTCCATGACTGGAAAATCATGGGTTGCTGATTTAACTAAGTGATGGAAATATATATCCTTTCCAGGGTCTTTGGAGGGAAATACAAAAAGTGTTGACTCGAGTTGATATTTGACTTAGAGGGACAAATTTTCTATAGCAACTTTAAGACCAAAACAGAATGTCCCAGCTACCTAGAAATTAGCAAGGTAAAAGGTAACTTCTTAGGATATACAATAAAATGAGATGTATCTCTACTAAAGGCTTAAATATCTAGAAATGGAACTGCTTTTCCATTCTCTTCCTCTCCAGCTCGACATACCCACATGCATACCCTTCTGGCACCTATAGATTTGAGGAACATGGCTTTTCTGCAGTTTCATTAGTTCCTGCAACTCTCATGTCTAGACATTTTGTCAGATTATGAGGGAAGTAAATCATAAGCAAAGAATACACAAACTCCTCGAAATGTGGTAGCATACATTAAAATCTATTTAAAGAAAGATGAAGAAGGATATTTGCTTTGTAGATGCCCAGTAACGATCAACTTATAAGAATATTTTCACAACGGAATAAGAGAATTAAGGTAATTTTTAGGCCTCTTGAATCAACATGTGAAGAATCAAGGATCTTTAAGAATAGAAATAGCAGAAATTATTTGGACTACCTTGCTTCTAGTCATGTGCATGGGAATGAAAATGAGAAATGCAACCACCCCTGGAGAAAGAAATTGTTTTTGCTCCTTCCCCCACGACCCTTTGTGATAATTTTTCTTGGTAACTCTACCATATTCTCCTTTACGTCTTCCATTGCAGACAGTAAAAGCAATGGAGTGATATGAAGAGGAAATATATTATGGATATAGCCACATAGGATCAATTATATAACTTTCAGGGCCCAGTGGAAAATGAAAACGTGACGTCCTTATTCAAAAATTGTTAAGAAGATCAGGATGGTGACAGCACACCATTAAACCCAACACGAGACCCTTTTGAGTGCAGAGACCTGTGTGGTCGCACAGGTCACACACACACGAAACTGGCCCTGTGTCTACAAGTCCACCAAATCTTTCCAAACAAAGAAACCATGCCAAGCCAACCTCGTGTTCCAGGATACGATAGTCAGGTAGTAGCTAATTACCGTTCCTAATGCAATGAGATTTCTTTCGATTACCAATTCACTTTCAGCAAAATAGTAGCATACGAAGTAAGATATGGCTGACGAGTGTCTCCTTCTCTCCAACTGTGTGGTTAATAACTTTTTAGATGGTGCTTTCTGCCCTGAGAAACATGAGTTCGACTGGCCTCCCAAATTGCCAGTGGTGAGGCTCTTTCCATTCTCCCATGCGACCATCTGCTTGTTACCAACGGCAGGAACTAAACTGTTCAACCACAAGAGAATGACTCATGGGTGCTGGAGGGGGGAAAGTGCACTTTTGGAATCTGCAGTCCTTAAAACACCAGCTGCTCGGTTTGGGATTACAACTCATTTGGCTATGAAATTCAGGGAAGACGTTTTCGTTTTTGGAAATCTGAATTTTACAGACTTCTAGAGGAAAACAAGGCATGCAGTCTGCTTTTTCTTAATTTTACCGCAATTTTTTTAAAACACCAAATACATGTTTTTCCTACATCTTCACCCCCTGACGACCAAGAAAATCTTTTTCAAAGGACACTGTGTCACACTCCAGGAAGGGGCACCATCTAGCTAAATGTCACCGTAGAACACTATCATTCGGGACTTCTAGGAATGAAAGAGATGGAAAATAAGCAAGATTTATACTAGACTCGCAGACTTCCCTGGTGGCACAGTGGTTAAGAGTCCGCCTGCCAATGCAGGGGACACGGGTTCGAGCCCTGGTCCGGGAAGATCCCACATGCAGCGGAGCAACTAAGCCGTTGCACCACAACTACTGAGCCTGCGCTCTAGAACCCGCGAGCCACAACTACTGGGCCCGTGCATCTAGAGCCCGTGCTCCGCAACAAGAGAGGCCAGCACAGTGAGAAGCCTGCGCACCGCAACAAAGAGTAGCCCCCGCTCACCACAACTAGAGAAAGCCTGCGCGCAGCAACGAAGACCCAACGCAGCCAAAAATAAATAAATAAATAAACAAACAAATAAATTTGTTTAAAAAATACTAGACTCGGGTTTCTGAAGGCAAAAAAAAAAAAAAAATCAGGATTCATCATCATTTATTAGACAGAAACACCCTGTGAGAATTACTCTTCTGTTTTTCTTATATATATATATAGAGGAGCTGGGCAAAGGCCTCACATCTGGGATCTCAGATAGGGAAGCATAATGATGGGTTGGAGGAACGCCGTCTACAAAGCATCCTCTCCATGCATCTTCCTCCCTGGATTTGATAGCACCCCCTTTACCACCGTGAGTTTTTCACTAAGGGAGCTGCGAATTAGCCTAGGGGCACTATGCTCTCTCTTCCCCAGAGTGATCTTCCTTTTTCTTCCCACTCTCTGAGTCCATACCGGGACTCAGTAGTTCACCCTACCTTTCTACTCTTATTGTATGTTACCTCTACCACAGATTTGCCGTTTGTGTTTTAGTTTAAATATTTTGTATGATTATCCCTCATCTCCGCAATTGGACTGGGAGTTTCTTGAGGGCAAATACCATGTGTTTATTTTATTATTGTCTTCCCCACTGCACCTAGCATTGTGTCTGTTACTCAGAAGATGCTATGCAGCAATGTGTTGTTGATAGAATAATTGATTCTCCTGCCTCAACCCACAATTTTAAAACTAGGCAGTAAATAATCTTCACAGAGTATTTTAAGAAAACCAACTGGAATTATCCAATTAAAAAATTTTTTTTCTTTTCATGCCAGGTCATAGATTCTAAACCCAAACTAACTTCTCTTGCCTCTTTAAGCTAATGACTTGTTGTTTAACCTTCACAAATTAATGGAATTGTGAGCTAACGACAGTTTATGCTACTGTTTGCCTTTGAAGTGTTTATTTTTGTCATGTTCACTTCAGAAACTTCTCGCTTGTTGGTTTGACATGATTGATGCAGAATTCACTTTCCCCATCTAATGCTTTCCTCCATATACAACTCCACTTTGTGGGATCTGTTAACAAGGAGATAATTAAATGTAAATATGAGTCTCAGGCCCTTCCGTCTCTGACATGGAATACATATAAGACAACAAGGAAATATGGGGGGAAAGGTGGGAGGGAGATCCACTACTCCCTTCCACCAGGGTGGTGCAGCTAATAATCTCATGAATAATCCGTCACCAAAAACTTCAGGAGGAAAACACGAAAGAAAAAAAAAACCCTCCCACCTTCCTTATGAACTGACCCAAGATAGAACACAAGAGCTCATTGGTTGACCAATGGCTGAAGGAGCCTGGATAGACCATAAATGGTCCCAGAAGAGAAACCAACAGCCAAAAGGGAGGATCGTTGCTTCCTGTAGTGGTTGTGGCTAAAGACCCAAAGAATCCAGGCCTTTAGAGATAACTTAGCATCTGGTCCAACTGATTATGCCTGAATATTCCTACTAAAACAAGTGTTCTGTGTTGGGCAGTGCCAAAAGAGTCAATTTATCTACAGGAAAATACACAACATATTGCAGTGTAAGCGCACAGTAGTGTTTTACCCAGGAATGAATAAAGAAAAAAAAAAAAAGACGGGTTTCTTTTTCCAGAACTTATGTGATTTGCAACTAAAGGGAAATTTCTAACTGGTAATACATTGTCTCCTTCCCAAATGTCAGTATGTCCAAAGCCGCATGACACTGCAACTTTTCCCAGATATCTGCATATCCTAAGCCCACTGTGTCAAGAAGCCTTACCCAGAGGCTTGATTTATGTCGCTGCCCGACAGACGATGTCTGGAAGGCATGCTGTCTACATGGACTGTGCTCCGGCATTACCTTAGTCATCAATTCTAAGAGCATTAATGAGCACCATTCATCCCAATAATAGAAACCAAGGTCAGGGCCTCCTCCATGCTCTGTAATTCCATTAGCAATGCACAGAAAGCACTTCGGTCATAAGCTCTGTAGACCTCAGGATTGAGCAAACGGAGCTGTGTCTTGTTTTCGGAGAGAAACTTCTCCGAGCACACCCCTTGTCGATGATTTGTTGTACAGCAGCATTTGATGTACTTACACATGTAAGGGAAATGCTGTTAAAGGAAGGTGAGGCTGTCTTCAGCTGCCAAGAGTTTCAAATACTGTTTTTATTAAAGTAAATGCCAATAGAAAACAATTTGAATAAAACCACTTGAAGCACTTCAGTGACTGGATGTACATTTCTACACTGTGTACTCATTCAGATATTATGTAAGCCACTCCATCATTCCATGGGTCTGCCATAGAATTTATTTTAGTTTTCCTTCTTTTATCTTGGATTTTATTGATTTATTTTAGTTTTTATGCTACCTACCCTAATAAAGTGAAAATGGCCTTGAAACTAGGCGTTATCACCGTATGCAAATAATTCTATTTGGAATGAAACTTTCATCTTGAAATCTCAGGCAGCAGCGTGCTTCCTAAGCTAAGCCTCATCAGTCAGTCCTTCACTCCTTATAATTCAGATTGCTTTCAACCTGCCACATATTAGAAAAAGAAGGAAGGAACCCCGAGATTTGAAGCCGCAGGTGTGGGTTTGAATCCTGGCTTTGACATTTTTTTTTCTCAACGGTTAAATAAACATGATTATTAAATTTTTACAGCTATTTCACATTGTAGCTGTAAGGAGTTAAAATAAGTTCCTAATACAGTCCCTGGATACTAACAAGTAATAGCTTAGTGTGTGTGTGTGTGCATGTGTGTGTGTGTGTCTCTGTCTGTGTCTGTGTGTGTCTGTGTGTGTACGAAATCTTGTTTGGAAACATTTGGAGTTTCATGCCCAGTAAATTATAAATGATACACAGTAATGGAGGGGAGCAGAGGCATGAATAATTCAAAACAGCAAATCATCCATATATCATTTGCATGTGTTTTGAAATGTATTTTTTAATTTCATTTCAAATGTGAGTGTTTCTAATACCCAAAGAAATTACTTCAAAGGAACGACACTACGATGTGAAGTCCTCGCTAAATGGCATGAGGAGCTGTCCAGTTTCCCTGTTCTCTCCTCTCCACCCTCTTCTCCCCTCCCCTTCTCCTCATGCCTTGCCTGTCAAAAGACAGCAGCCACAAAGAAACCACTTCAAGCAAAGCTCCTGCCTTTCACTCTCCCCTGAATCAGGACCACTGGTGAAGCGTTTACGATTCCCTCCTTAGAGGCAGCCTGCACTCACCAAATGAAAGCCCTGGGCACTCAGGGAGCACTTGAGTGGAGGGAGGAGATGGTGAGGGCGAGAGAGGCAGCATGGGGCTCTGCTTTAGCACGAAGGCTGTGGAATCTGACGGTCTGGGATTCTAAACCCTGGTCAGCCTATGTGACCTTGGGCAAATTGCAGACTGTTTCATGCCTCAGTCTCCTCCACTGTAAACATGCAATGATAATGCTATCAGGTATCTCATACGGTTTGTTAAAGATCAAATTGTATTTATTTTAATGTAGTTATAATAGTGTGTGTGTGTATAAGGTTCAATGTGGTTAATGCCTCATATACAGAAGAGATCTGTGTTATGCTGATTTCCCTGTGGATGATAAACTCTTACTTAGAAGTTGGTGTTTTCCTACAGAGACCTGCAACACCTTTTTTGTGAAACCTGAGAAAAGCAAACAGGATTCTTGGCCTCATCTAGTGTCTGTAATTTCCACAAAACATAGCTCTCTTTCCCAAATGAAGCTGTTTTAGCTGTTACAGGTTTACCCCATGCAGACAGAATCCGAGCCGGTGCCTATGTACAAACACACACACGTCAACCGTGATATCGGAAACACTTAAAAATAATCGTAATAAAAAGAATGAATGAAAAGTTAATACTTAGCAATTCTTAATGCCAAGCACTGTTCTAGTCATTTTATGTATAACTCATTTACTCCTCAGAACCATCCTGTGAGGTCAACTATATTATTATCCCAATTTTACTGTTGAAATACAGAAACTCAGAGAGGTCACGTAGTTGTTCAAAGGTCGGGATAGGTAGCAATATACGCCTTATGACCCAGGAGATCATATCATTTATTGACTGTTCCAGGACACTCTTGAACATGAAAGGGGGCAAAAACAGGAACAAAAGCTGACTCTAATGACGGGTGAAGGCCAAACAGCTTGCAACACCCATATCATGTTATGCAATTAGTAAATGAATGAGTTCTTATTACATTTCTACTTGAGCAATATATTGTCCTAAGACTGTCGAAGGATCATTAGTATGCTTTAAGTAAGGTGTTCTTAATTAAAGCCATCCATGCTTGTGGTAAATAAAACTGTGTTTGAGCTTGCAGCATGATTAGCTTCACTTCAGAGATGCAGGCTCAGCCAGTATTTTTATATGCTACCTGTAACCTTTCACAACAGAAATATGATCAAGGTATTGGTTCATTAACTCTCTAATTGTCCTTCCTTACCATGGCCATTAGCTGATGTTCTGCCTTTCACTGTAACACATGCACAAGATTGAGAGTTTAAGGGACAGACATCCCTGGAGCATAATGAACGGTGGAGTGCGTCTTTGCCTCTTTATGCAGATGAAATCAGTCCCTGACTTCCACAGGGAGAGCAACAAGTCATTGACAGGCAATTTCCCCACTGGGGCTCCTGTCCTGAAGGAAAAAAGGCAAGGAAACAGCTTTCTATGTGGTCAGCTTCTTGAGGGCACTTATAGGGACACTGTGCACTTTTGATGTCCAACCCCAGGAATAGATAACCTGGTAGGAACTCAAACAATGACACTGAATACGAATCAACCTGCTAGAAAATCTATATCCCCAAGAACCTGGCTCTCCCCACATATATAAATGAATAATGAAAAAGAAAATGAATTTACATTGTTTTAAAGAGACATATAGCATATTTCATCAGTTGTAACACATTTTTCATATTTTAATATTTCAGAAATTAGCATGTTACGTCAGAGTGTCATTGTTTAATTGCCAGAGTTGGGTTTTTTTCTATTTTTCTTTCTTGTTGTCCATAAAAGAAAGGTATATCTTAGCATCAATGACATCTTAGATTTGCTGAAATATGTTATCTACCAGATATTAGCAAGATCTCAGCACCACTTGCATTGAATCAGAAAGAAGAGGTAATAGTTGAAAACTGCATCAACCTTTAAACTACGGCTTAGTAGATAAGTAGGAAGTTGGTCATAACTTCTTCACCAGCTGGGTAATTCCCATATAAGTATTTTTCTCCCTTTCTTGTTTTCTCCTCTCAGTAAAACAGAAAAGGGTAGACGTTAAGTTACCAGCGTTTATTATATTTTTCTGAACTGCATTGTTGTCCCCAGAGTATGAGCTCTTTGGGCACAGTGTTCTACGTCTGTGGTTCTCAATTTTTTGTATGTATTAGAATCTCTTGAGGAGCTTCTTGAAAATCCGTTGTCCTCCCCTCCTACATGAACATTCTGATTTGCAAGGTCTAGGGTAAGACCCAAAGAGCTGTATTTGATAGGGATGATTGTAATCTCAAGAGGCAAATACACTGACAAAAGGAAGAATTCTGATATTGCATTGTTTCGTTTGCGGCTGATACTCAAAGGTAAAACATGTACTGGTCATGCCCCTAATACCTATTTCTGTTGGGGATGTTTTTGTAGCTGTGCCACATAAAATTGGACGCATCATTGATGGGAGTCCCGCAGATCGCTGTGCGAAACTAAAAGTGGGAGACCGGATCTTAGCAGTGAACGGCCAGTCTATCATCAACATGCCTCACGCTGACATCGTGAAGCTCATCAAGGATGCAGGTCTTAGTGTCACCCTTCGCATCATTCCTCAGGAGGGTGAGTGCCTGCACTGGGGTCGTGGAGCCCACCTGGCTGCGGTCAGGGTGTCAGAACATCAGAAGTTGTTTTTTCCATTTTTGCAAAAATTAACACTCTGTTGCAACCCATATCCTGTTTACTCAATACCAGTTTCATTCAAAGATCAAGCTATACGGTGTTGTAGATGACTAGTGTGAATCCCAAGGCACTGGCTTATTCAGTCTTTCCCTTTAGTCCCGGCAGTACTGTTTTTATGGTTATATTAAGCCAGGACCCATTCAACAGAGATGATAAAGTTACAAATCTGGCGGAAAAGAAATATTCGTGTTAGCAGTTAAGCTCTGGAGGATTCTTCAAAGTCAGATCGATTTTGAAAAGCTTGAGGAAGTTGTGGTATAAAGAGAGCTCATTTAGGAAATGTTGCATCTGATAAGAATTTTAAATTCCCACTTAGCCTTTTGAATTTCTCTGTACAAGGACTCCCCCCTGAGGCTTGAGGCGTAGTGAGCGTTACAACTCACAACCATGCCTTAAGGGGCCACGGAATTCTTTGAGCACCGATTCACCGTCACTTCACCATTTCCAGACACAGTGGGTTCATTACTAGCTGCTGGCTCATGAATGACATTTGGGAATTCAGCCTCTGGAGCTCGCTGGTGAGTGGACCACAGTGCCCACATGGAGAAGGATGGGCTCACTCACGTCTGTCCCCTCTGGTTTACTCGGTCTCCTCCTTTCCTCTGGGGACTAACAAGCAGGCATCAACAGCCGCCTGACTATAAATAGAAAACAGTGATTCTCAGTGGAGGTGATTTTGTCCCCCCAGGGGGCATTTGGCAATGTCTGGAGACATTTTTGGTTGTTATGATTGGGCTGGGGGTGCTACTGGTGTCTAGTGGGTAGAAGACAAGGATGCTGCTCTGTGAACATCCTACAGAGCCTAGGACCACCCACCACAGCAGGAATTATCTGGCCCCAAGTGTCCGTAGTGCCAGGGTTGAGAAACCCTGATACAAGTGGAGAGGAAATTTTAAAATTTAGGGTGAGAGCAAAGAAAGGGGAGAGTGATGTATAAGGGAATGCTAATAGATCACTTCTTTTTTTGTCACCCAGTCAAAAAAAAAAAAACAAGACCATGTTTAACTTGTTATCTGAAGAAAACATTATGTATAAAATATTCAACAGAAGTTAACTCTAAGCAGAATTGGTCACAAAAGACTTGCTTCTCCCTTTTCCCAGTATGAAATATGTCTGTCCTGCTCTTATTCCAACATGGAGAGATAACTTCAGTTGAAAATTTGATGCTAAACAAGAAAGACCAAGAAGCAGTTTTAACAGAGAACAACTTATGAACCTTCCTCTGTCCAATGTTCTTTTCTCTTTCTGGAGAACCATGGAGTACAGAGGGTTATTAGGCAATAAGACTAACAAGGAACTGAAGAAAGGATTGTGGAAAGCACTTACTTTTCTTATGGTTAATTCCTTTTCCAAACTTTGGAATACTGGTAGGACTTCTCATTACAACCAAAAAGTAGCGGCTAAAACACTTTTCTTGCAGCAAGTAATGCTGGAACAAATAGAATATATTTTAGAGCTTACTCCTTTGAATTATTTTTCATCGTTTTAATAAGTTTCTCATGGTAATCTTTTCTTCTGACAAAAACGACGAGAGATTGTGTTCATAGCCTTGTTCAGCAACCTCGTGATTAATGGAAGAATACTGATTCCAGGAGCGGTCTTAGAACTTGCTAAGTCTACGCTGCTGTCTTAAAGCCTAACGGAAACTGGAAGAACCAAAGCCCTGAGTCATGTGAGGAGGCAGAGGAACCAACTCTGGCCACCTGTTGCCCTTTATCAAATGCCAACCTGACTGCATTTGCCTCTTTGGTTTCCCACCACAGAGCTCAACAGCCCGGCCTCGGCACCCAGCTCTGAGAAGCACAGCCCGCTGGCCCAGCAGCACAGCCCGCTGGCCCAGCCCAGCCCCGCCACCCCCAACAGTCCTGTCGCCCAGCCAGCTCCTCAGCCGCTTCAGCTGCAGGGACATGAAAACAGGTAAAGTCTCCTCTGGCTTTTCTGCTGCTGAGTAGTGAGGGACGTCGGGGGAGAGAGAGTTTGGGACAGGACAGGTCCCAGGCAGGAGAGAGATTTGCATAATGTAGAAATCACCATGTGCACCTTTGTGTGATTTTGAGATTGTATGTATGTTGTAAACGTAGTTTCATTAGCAAATACAGGTGTCTGTCCTTCACAGTAAGAGAAGCTTTCCTGAGGAAATGATGCATCATTGCAGAAGAGTAGGTTTAACTAGCTGAAGAGCACATTAAGGAGGGTCCAGACAGAGTCACATATACAATGTACAGTATCATATACAAAGGCTCTTTGGCAGGAGGTAGTAGGCAAGCACGAAGGAGGGAAATAAGGCCAGTGTGGTGGGGGCAGAGGGGCAGCAGCATGGTTTGAGATGAAGCCAGTGAGGCTGGCTGGTGAGGAACTGCCCTAAAGCGTCTCATAGGTTTGTTAAAGACTTTTTTTTTTGTTTTGCGGTACGCGGGCCTCTCACTGCTGTGGCCTCTCCCGTTGCGGAGCACAGGCTCCGGACGCGCAGGCTCAGCGGCCATGGCTCACGGGCCCAGCCGCTCCAAGGCATGTGGGATCCTCCCGGACCGGGGCACGAACCCGTGTCCCCTGCACCGACAGGCGGACTCTCAACTACTGCGCCACCAGGGAAGCCCTTGTTAAAGATTTTGATCTTTATCGTACGTGTTGTGAGAGGTCATTGGAGGGTTTTAAGCTGAGGACTGACATCCTTGGAGTAGCTTTTCAAGATCTCTCAGTTGGCCCCGTAGAGAGCACGCTGGAGGCTGATCAGAACGAATGAAGTTAGAAGTGGCTGCCGTGTCCACCGAGCCATGCACACGATGGCTCGGAGAATAACGGCGGTGTGGAGGTGGGAAACGTTGAAGGATTTGTGAGCCTGAATGTAAGTTAGTATTTTTACTGCATTTTACCTTATATCCACCTGCCCACGGTCTAATGAGATTCTTCTATTTCACATCACGAACTAATGTGATCAGGCCCTGTGAACTTGCAGAATAAAAGGCTGCCATAGGAAAACAACACTGTCTTCTTATTGAGACATGTGTGTAACGGGGAGCCTGGGTTAGGTTGCACCATTAAAGAAAGAGATGAAGACATGTTCCCATGTTGGTTTTGCCCTTTCAAAGGAGAAAAATAGAACAACCCACGGGAACATCTCTGAAAACAAAACCCTCACTGGTCCTTTCCGTGATTCTAACGTTTTCTGAACATCTGCTACCCATCTCCTGCCTCCCCTGTTGGTGAAGATGAAGTGAGACCCGGTTTTTGAGTCCCAGAACTTTCTAGGTTTACCACTCACAATGTTGCAAAGCCAATACTTGCCCTGTGCCAGAAGTGTTCTTTCCGTGAAGCCCTGTTCTATTCTGATTTCTCCGATTTGCTTTCATAGAAAAATAAATATCTATTGTCCTCAGCTGTTTATGGTTTTAATGTAGGCCAGGGAAGAAAAAAGACTAAGCCCCCATAAGGTAAATGATACAGAGGCAAGAATTTGACAGTCCAGAAGAGGAGTATGTCCTGGGTGCTTCAGTAATAAGCCCCAGATGCGTTGGCTTTCACCACGTGTGGTTTGGACACATTGCACTGGCTTTCCCCGGGATTCACTTTAGATTTAGGAGGAAGGACCTGAGTGTTCCAGCAGTCTCCGAGCCAGCTTCAGACGCTTCCTCCTGGCTCTGCCACTGTCAATTAAACCTCCCAGCCACAATTGCGTCTTCCCTTTCCAGAGTTAAACTTTCCTGAAATTGGACTCTTGCTTCTGGCCTGCGGGTGGGTAATCTCATCCCTAGTGTGTTATAGTTCAGTGGGGAGAATGACAAATGGGCAAGGCCACTATCCTGTCCCCATCGGCTACTAGTTACAATCAGGGACTCGGCCGCTGTCAAAGAAGCAACAGCCTTTGGATAGTTTTGTTTTTGTCTTTGTTTTTGTTTTGCCTGACTGTGGGATAAAATATTTCCTGACTCTGGGATTAACAGATTGACCTGGTCCAAATTTTTATAAATTACCAACAAATTTACCCAGAGTTCTTAGCTATTTTTGCTTCAGTAATATTAAATACCTGGGAAGTGCCCACTCCTGTTCTAGGGTCCTTTCCTGCCACTGAGGTTTCCTGGCTTAGTTGTTTGATTGTTAGTAGGTGGCTCTTTTCCAAATGAATGGAGAGATTCCATAATCTCACAGATACTAGAACCATTTTTCTAGCTGCATTTAAAAATGGTCATGGTATCAGAGAGAAACTCTTTGCCTTTTTCTAGATCAGGCTACAGATGTCTCCAAGACAGCTTGTATGCCAAGCACACAGTATGAATTTCCTATTAATTCATTTGTACAAGAAGTGCCCACCTACATGTCAAATTGAGCCAGTTTCCATGTTAAAGTGGGGTAAAATAAAGTGACAATCTGCTCGCAAATTTTTATCTTATGAGTTAGGAGAAGTGAATATTTTACCCTGTCTTATTTACTCTTGAATTGGCTTCCTCCTGACACTCTGCACACCTCTACTCGTTCCTCTGTCTCGTAACATCCTTTTGGTGCATGCTCAGGAAACAAAATAATTTTAACATGAACATAAGCAAAACCCTGTTCAAGGAGAAGCATTTTTTGAAAACAACAAACAGCCCTTGTGTAATATATTCAGAAACTAAGTATAAATAGCAGAGATCACCTTCCCAGCAAAGGCAATCATTAGTTACTTCTTTTAAATAGCAAGATTAGTGGAAAGCATTGGAAATTGACTTCTTTCATAGACTTTGTGCAGTAGATGCTGCAGGCTGGACGCAATTCTTGAAAGGCCCACGTGAGGCAGAAGCCCACCGTAAGATCCCCTACCACATGGGCAGCATTTTTGATTCTGGAACTTATTCATACCATAAAATTCTGCTAGAATTTACCATTAGCAATCTGGTTTTATCATCTCTAAAGTCTCTTTAAGAGTGGAATTAATAGCTACGAAGAGTTATACTGATATGCGATCTACGAACCTTTCATAAGTAAAGGAACTTTTAAGAGGCTGTTTGTTTGTTTTTAATGATCCTGAGTTCTCCTTAAAATAAAGTGTTTCACAAATTCAGAGTAACAACTTTTGCCCTAACTAGTGTATCATTCACTTAAAAGTTAACAACACTCATAAAAATTAAGTATATTTTCCTTATTAAAGAATTCTTCAACATAAAATCCTGCACGTGGCACTGTTGAATGAAATGGGAATGCTCAGAGGCAGGCTCGGACGGCTGCTGTTACAAGTTCTAACTGTCCCTGTTTCTAAGGCTCTGGGGAGACTCTTAACATCTCACCCTCTTTATACCTCATGACACATCTGGTTGGAAACGAAGCTCATAATGGATATTCCATACCAATACCACAGAGATAATGAAAATAAAGCGACTGTGCTATAACTTAAAACAATGTGACATCTAAACCACCAAGCACACAATTTCTAAAAAGGAACCGATCGATACACACCAACAAATGTCACCCAGTCCAGTTCCTTTTGTTTAATTCATGTGTTTGCCTAGTTAAGCATCTTATTCAAAGCGTATTTTAAATAATTCTGTTCTCAGAATGCACACTCTCAGTAGGTGAGTGGGCAGCTTCCTGAGGTATAAAGCAAAGGCTAAATTATGCATCTCACAAAAGGAATGTGTCACTTCTGCAAGTTAAGTAACAAATGGGAACTACTCAAAGCGTTATTAAAATAACTGCATTTCTAACCCCCTTTCAAAACCCTGAATAAACACATCTATTGCCATACACTATCAGTGTGTGAATGTGTTTTTCTAATCGACCTGTATCCCTAAGTAGCTCATTATATGGAGTGTTGTCATGGCAACAGGCAATGAACTACAGAGTTAAGTGGCCTCTATATTATGGTGATAATTTTTTCAGTTTATCTTATTAATGATCCCATAATTGTAGGTATTGGCTAGTTTAGCCCTTTTTTGGCCCTGGAAGCCCCTCAATTTAGAGCAATTTGGATTCACAAAACAGAACTAAACAATTAATTTTGGTCTCTGTATTTATTAATAACTAGAAACAAGAAATAATATCTAGAAACAAGAATAAGACAAGTGTTAGACATAAACACCTTTGCCTTTCCTTCTAATGACCATGATAGTATCTGATACTAAGCCCGAGAGTTATGGTCTAGTATTTAAACCTCTGTGTGATATGTTTCTACTTTTAGCAATGACCCAGTGACTTTCTGCTTGATTTGTAGTTGGTGATTATACCTTACTTTCACTCCTTTAACCTCTGTACGATATTCAAAAAGCCCCAAGCTAACAGGTTAAAAGAGCCTTTAGTTAGATATTCATAGAGTGTTTAGAGATCACTTCAATCATGTTTTCATGAAGTAATGGATGCTGTGTGTGTGTCAGAGAGAGAGAGAGAGAGAAAGAGAGAGAAATTGAAACCGTTGGTTTACTGATATTAAGACAGACTGTTGTTTGGGGATGTACAGTGAAGTGTGTGAGTCCCTAGATTTGCTGCAGTTGCACGGTTTTTAAATAGCAAAGTCAAAGAAGGTTATCCCTAAGCCCTTTTCCACAAAGTTCTAAGTGACCATCACTTTTACCTTGATTTCTTAAGAGCCAAATGAAAAGTATACCGTATGGCATTTGTCAAAGATTTTAAAATAATACTTATCATTTATTGAATCTTCTCATAATCCTGAACATGAAAAGGACCACCAAGAAGTGTGGCCTCTACATGCCTGGAGGTCCTAAAGTCATTCGAATCTCCTTAGAATGCTGAGATACCAAAGCAAGTACCATTTCCATTCATTTAGTTACAGGTCAGAAGTAAAAGCAAGGCAAGATGTGAAACCAGATATCCGACAGCCTCCGTTCACGGACTACAGGCAGCCCCCACTGGACTACCGGCAGCCCCCAGGAGGGGACTATCTGCAAGCCCCGCCCTTGGACTACAGGCAGCCCTCCCCTGACACCAGGCAGTTCCCTCTGTCAGACTACAGGCAGCCCCAGGTACCTCAAAGATCCCGTTGCATTTGTTTCATTTTTCCAATCAGCAGACCTGTCATTCACACACACACACACACACACAACTCTGGTGCACTTATTTATGGTGCTCAAAGCAGTGAATGAGAAAATTCAAAGGAGAGGTAATATCACTCAGGCCTATATGCAATAGTTACATGTTTGCCAAGTCAACAGATGAGTACTGAAGGATGTGTACGAAAGTCAACAAGCTACCCAGCGATTCTTTTAATGACTGAGGAAACTGTGTTCAGATCTGCTCAGGCCTTTGGAATCTTGTCTTGCGTTTTGCTAGATGATGAAATCACATTACTCCTCACGATATCGTGTCAGTTGGAACACGTTAACTATGAGAGAGAAGGAGAACAGAGGGACAGACCGTGGAAGCTTCTCTGATATTAAACAATTGTTTATTCTATTTTCTCCCCAACCCCAAAGGATTTTGATTATTTCACTGTGGACATGGAGAAAGGAGCCAAAGGATTTGGATTCAGTATCCGTGGAGGGAGGGAGTACAAAATGGATTTGTACGTGTTGAGATTGGCAGAAGATGGGCCAGCAATAAGAAACGGAAGGATGAGGGTAAGAGTGTTCTCTTTTTATAGAATTGCTTAATTCTGAAAGAAACGCTCCTTGTGGTGTCGGAGGAGCAGTGAGACCTGCTGTTAAGCAAACTGACTTGCTGCAGACGTTGCCTTCTTTCCATTTCATGATCCAGTTTTTTAAAGGTTCGCCCAAACATTGTTTAAGAATGATCTCTCATTCTCCTTCTTATGGCTTCTAATTGAAAACTCTCAAGATGGTGTTTTACATATATATATATATATACACATATATATATATATATATACACATATATATGTATGTTTCTCTAAAGAACAAACGAAAGAAAACAAAGTAATCTAAGAAATAGCTTGAAATGGAAACATGGCTCCATAATTTTTTGCGTGGTTTGAGGATTCAGTTTTTATCTGAGTGAATCTTTTGAAATTCATTTTGAGTTTCATGCTTTTTTCTTCACACGGTTTTGTGTTTCTTTGGGACTTCTTTTGAGTTGACTGGCTTTGGCTTTGACGTTGGGCAGAAAGAAGCAGGAGAAAGAGGAATGAGGCTTCTTGGGATACATGTTGTCCTTAAAAATGGTAGCAGTCAAAAATGTTCCAATTAGAGTTTAAGCTGAGGGCGGATTTTTAATGTAATAGTTACTTTGAGGCGTCTGGTTGACGCATAACTGATTCTTCCTCTAAAGGTGCAAAACAAAACTTGAGAACAATACAGAACATTAGTCAGTCTCTCTATAAAATGTCATCTAGTAAGCACATAGAAAAGGTTAGTTATTATAAATAAAATCTAGAATTATTCTTGCCCTCCCTCCTTGTTCTTTAAGTTAATACAGAAAAGCTGTGGTTCTTGGGTTCTAGAGCTTCAGATTCTCGTGCTGAGTTTCACCAACCGATTGCTCCTGTCAGTGGAACGAAACTGTTATTCCTACCACCCAGTCTGCCATTTCTATAGTCTCATTTCCGAGTCAGTGAGTCATCCATGGTGCAAAAGTGGAAAGGGTAAATGTGTCTGTTTTTCTCCATGACTTTACAATCCCTTGACAACTGAGAAGTATCCAAGTTGGAATTTGAACCCAGGCAAGGCTGACTCAGGAGAATGACAGTCCCTGCCTTGATCCAACACCAGCCTCCTCTTACCCCTTCTACATGTGGTTTTAGAATAGGTCTCTGCATGGTTTCTTAGCTCCCGGTTCCCACTTTCTTAACATGCTGCAAAGCCAACTCACAAGTGGTTCAATAGAACAAAATTAATCTTTGCGGTACAGTGGGAAACAGCACAGCACAGAAGCCATGAGTGAGATGACCAGAGCCCTGAGAGAGGGGACCTCCCCTTACCCCACAAGTGGATTTTAGAGGTGTGGGTTCCAAACGGTGGCCACATTTTATAACAAATGATGGCCACATTTTATAACAAATGGTCTAAATGGCTAATCAAAATTTAAGCCAGAGCAGTAGTTCTCAGTGTGGTCCCTGACATCAGCATCCCCTGGGAATGTGTTAGAAATGCAGATTCTCCAGCCCTGTCGCAGACCTACTGAATCAGAAACTCTAGGAGTGAGGCCACCAGGCTGTGTTTGTGTGATCCACCTCCAGGTGAATCTGGTACAAGCTGAAGTTTGGGAACCACTGAGCTAAAGGGAAGCTGTCATGATATAGGTACGGCACAGTTAGGATGTGTGTGGCTCAGGCTTCGTTCATTCCCCCTAGATCCTGTCCAGGGAGTTTTCCATCCTGTTCCAGTGGTTTACCTTAAATCCATGGAAACACAGATTTAGAATTCTGTAGGCAGGTGCTCAATTTTAGGAAAGATGCTTTTTCTTCTGGCAGGTGATAAAAATGAGCCCTCTACCTGGGTTTCAGAAAATGGTATTTTCACTTCTTGTCAAAGATTATAGAAATAAGCAATATTTCACCATTTTCCATGTCATTTTTATAAAGCAATGCATTCTTTCTGTGTACAGGCTGTCCAAAAGGAGTTATTATGGCCAGTTTTAGATATTATGGGTGTTTATTTTGGACTACTATATATATATATATATTTCTAGCTTTTAATTCTCAAAGAAAACAAGTCACTTGAAAGTCACAGAAATTCTATGGATCAGATTTTACTGTTTGATTTTATTTCTGATCTTTAAGGCTAGGAACTTGGCAGGGATGAATGGATGACTTTTTTCTGCTTTTAAGAGTTATACTTAATATTCAGATGTTCTGTTTTTTTTTTAAGTTTATTTATTTTATTTATTCATTTTTGGTTGTGTTGGGTCTTCGTTGCTGCACGCGGACTTCCTCTAGTTGCAGCGAGCGGGGGCTACCCTTTGTTGAGGTGCGAGGGCTTCTCATCGCGGTGGCTTCTCTTGTTGCATAGCACGGACTCTAGAGCTCAGGCTCAGTAGCTGTGGCGCATGGGCTTAGTTGCTCCACGGCATGTGGGATCTTCCTGGACCAGGGCTCGAACCCTTGTCCCCTGCATTGGCAGGCGGATTCTTAACCACTGCGCCACCAGGGAAGCCCTGTTTTGGGGTTTTTGTTACTCATGGATTCTTAACGGCATCAACGGAGAACTTGTCTAGGGTAACAAACTCCATGTCAGGGAAGGAAACTACTTCATCATGTAAGTTCAAAGGTGCTACTAGATAATACAAACATATTAACTACTGTTTGAATTTGATAAATGTTTTGTATCTGTAGAGTTAAAGATCAACAATTGTTCTTGATCATAGCACATAACTAATTCAGATCTTGTTTTCATGTTTATTATCAAATTTAATCATTTAAAGCTAATCTTTTCTACCTTCATTAGTACTTACTAATTAGCAATAACCTTTAATTCACAGATGTGTTTAAATTATTTCAGCAAGGACCAGGATAGAATACTATTTGCATGACTCAATGGTTTGATTATTTTAATGCATAAACTCGATAACATATAGGTTACCAGTTTGGGAATTTAACAGTGAAAATAATTCGGAACTTATTATAAAGTTCCCCCTTGATACCGTTGTTGCCCAGATACGTATAGATCTTAAATATCTGTGCAGATGATGCTTACAAGGCAGCTGTTCACTCCATGGGTATTATGGCTTGGTTCATAAAGTTCCAAGACTTCTGAGAAAAGTAGGTGAACTAGACATTCACAGGCTACATTAAAAATAAGCTCAAGAAGAAGAGAAGCTAGCACCACCTGGTCCTTCCCAGCCTTTAAAACACTCAGGCATATTTCTCTGTGTTAATTGCGATTCCTTCACCTTCAGTGTTAATACATTATTGCCTCTGTGCCCAAACTAAACACACACTTTGTGATCGAGTAAGTTTGGAACAGACTGTATAGTTTTGTTTTGTTTTGTTTTTCCTTTTTTCATGATCAGAAACAGAAGGGAAAAGCCAGGAAGTGCCTGGCAATAGCAGGGTGTCTTAGATTAAACTCAGGACAGTAAAATTGCCCAACTCAGAATTACTACACAAGAGCTGGGTGATTCTGAAAAATCATTTCATGTAACTGTTAATGAATTACTGTGCCCATGGATTAGGGCTATAAGTAGCACTACTTTTGAACATTGAGTTAGTGCACCAGATGTTAGTCTCTGAATCTGAGGCTCTTCCTGGGTCTTTTATGTTAGTCTTGGTTGTAGGACAGTGATGGTATGCGCCTGTTCAGTAGTACAAGACTTTGCTAAGATGACAGAGAAAACCAGGTAAATCCGATGTCAGAGGAGGTGGCTAACAGCGGTGTAAAAACATCCCTCTCACACTGGGAATGTTAAGAAATGATGGCACAGATACGTATTTTTAAAGCATGTCTTTAGGCATCCAACTGAAATCCTAGGCATCCAAGAGAAATACCAAAGTTCTTCGCACCTCAGGTGTTCTTTTACGGATCTGGTGAGGGACAGGTGGGCATATCCCAAAAGTGAGTCCCAGGTGAATGATTTCACTCTAGTATTTCTGGGCACCTGCAGCAGAGAGAATAATCTTAGCAGAGATCTTTGGCAAGTTAGACTGTCTGACTTTCAAATTGATTAATAAGTACTCCCACAGAACATGAATTATTTTTTTCCTCCTCCTCGGAAAGTATTGTATGTTTACTCAATTTTTTTGTTAAGTAAATACCTTCTTTCCACTTGATGAAACAAGCATCCTGGTAAGGTATCCTGATGAGGTCAATGGGTTCCCTCAAAATATGAGAACGTACCGACAGCAAACCACAATCAGAAAGTAGTGGGGAAGGGCTTCCCTGGTGGCGCAGTGGTTGAGAGTCCGCCTGCCGATGCAGGGGACACGGGTTCGTGCCCCGGTCCGGGAAGATCCCGCATGCCGCGGAGCGGCTGGGCCCGTGAGCCATGGCCGCTGGGCCTGCGCGTCCGGAGCCTGTGCTCCGCAGCGGGAGAGGCCACAACAGTGAGAGGCCCATGTACCGCAAAAAAAAAAAAGAAAGTAGTGGGGAAAATAATGGCTCCTTCTGCGGGTCAGATTTACAAGCCAAGTCTAGATACGGGGAGAGGATAAGAAAATCTTTTTCAGAAGATCAATTCACTGCTTATTTAAAAGAGAGTTTCTAGAACTTCCTTGATCAGAAACATATAAACGTAACAATAAATGAATTTAAAGATTTACTAAAAATAGGACTATTTTGATCCCTTCTAAACCCTCAGCCCTGCTCTCAACCTCCAAAATAAGCAAACATGATGCATTTGCTTTATTAAATTTAGAAACATCAATTCACTTTGTTGAACCTCAGTGGTAGAATTGATTTTTCTTATTAAGACAAAGAAGTGAGGTATTAATTTGTGAGTGAATTATGATGTTGAGAGAGGGACTTAGATATTATGACATGTCATGATATAGAACTTGAATAGAATAGTGCAATTCGAATAAACACCAAGAAAAACAATGTGGAGCATAATTACATGAAATATTCACTTCATAAAAAAAAAGTAGAGAGTAGCAAGTTTTGACTTTAACTAGTAGCTAGTGTTTCAACATCAATTAATACTATGTGATAAACGTTAAAGAGACAAAACAAAACACAATCTGTAAATGTAGCAAATAAGGGGAATGGGAAATAGAAAGATAATCGTCTTGTCTGATAGCTTTTCCTCAGTCATTCAAAAAGGCTAATATCAGAAGAGAAACACAAATGACATTCAGATTTCAAGGAAAAGTGTAAGAAAGTATTAGAAACTAGTAATGGATCTGTTTTAAAAAGAAGACTTTTTAAGTTTGTAAAATAGTCTAATAAAGTTGAGAGGGATAACATTTTCATAACTGATGAATAAATCTCTGGCACAACACTCTTAGGGACATAATCTAATTAAAAACTGACAATAAACAGAAAACACAGGCAAAGAATAATGAACATATGAAGTAATTTACTGGTGAAGCTTCCTAAGAAATCAGGAGACTTCTGGAGGGAAGGGATAGTAGTTCTAAAAGCGCTTAAATAAAAATTGAGAGTTGAGTTAAAAGACATCTGAAAGGAGATCAGGTTTGCTCTTGGAAAGGGGTTTTCCTGCTTCCATAAGAGTATAATATTTTCCCATTTCCATAAAATATTTTTTTATTTTAAAGAAAGAACATAACTTTTTAACTTCATCACCCTAACAACTGTAACAGCTGTCTGTGCCTACTTAGCATTGCATAAACTTTGGTATGAAATGGTTTATCTTCTTCCTGAAACTTACATGACACAAAAGTCAGCCTGCAGTGGGCCTTGGAATCACCAACAACATTTTGTAAGACTGAATAATGTGTGAAAAAGATACTTACTGCTTATCCATCTTTTTCTTTTTTCCATTTTTTTTTTTTTAAATGAAAAGGAAACTTCCCTGATGGCAGCTTCTTTTATATTTGTCGTTTCTCCTCCTGTGGTCCAGACATGACTAACCTGTGACTACAGAATAAAAGTATTCTGTTTTATATTGTTTTTATTAAACATAAAACCATTTAGAAGAATATTTTTAACATATGTAATGGTATGTATGCTAACAGTGATTCAAGCACCCGTGTACCCTTAGCCCAGTTGAAAAAAAAAAAAAAAAATCTCCAGTCTCCTATGATTCCATTCTCCTCCCACTCTCCAGCCTCCAGAAGTAACCAGCACCCTAAATATTGTCATTCCTTCTAGTCTTGCCACATATGTATGTACCTCTTAACTATATCACTTAGTTTTGTACACTTAGTGAACTTTATATGAATGAATCATACTGTACATATTCTTCTCTGTGGTTTGCTTTTTATACTTTATGTTCATAACACTGATCCAGGTTGATGCATGAAGCTGTAAATTATTTCATGGTATGAATATGCTACAGTCTATGTTACTTATCTATGGAGAGTTGAAGTTTTCTCTATTAGTGGACATTGGGTTGTTTCCAGTTTTTTTGCAACTAATACTATCCTTGTACATATTTCCTGCTGCACATATGCAAGAAATTCTGTAGACTATACTGTATACCTAGGAGAGCATATATTTAACTTAACTAAATAACTCAGACATATTTTCCTAGGTGGTTGTACAAATTTATACTCATACCAGCAATGTGAAAGTTTCCATTACAACACATCCTCACAAGATTTGTATTTCAGACTTTTAAATTCTTATTCTGGTAGGTAGAAAATGACATATAGTTTAGGTTTAAATTTGCATTTCTTGATTACAAATAATATTCATCATCTTTCCTTAAGTTTACTGGACTTTCTTATTCCCTCTTAAATAAAGATGCCTCTTCATATCTTTTCCCCATCTTCTGTTAAATCATTCCTTCTTTTCATATTGATTTTAGAAGTGTTTGTATGTTCCTGGTGATGGTTTTTCATGCTGCAAATACTTTACCCCAGCTTATGGCTTGTAGTTTCACCTTCTGTATGATGCCCTTTGATAAACAGAAGGTCTTAATTTTAGTGTAATTGACTTAATCAGCCTTTTCCTTTATAGATTCTGCTTTCTGTGTCATCTTTGAAAAATCATTTCCCAACTCATATTCTTAAAGACTCCCTACATCTTCTTCTAAAAGTTTTATAGTTTTGCTTTTTCATATCTGTCTTTAATTACCTAGAATTGATTCCTCTGTGTCGTAAAAGGAAGAAATACAATTTCAGTTTTTCCAGATGGATAACCACCTGTCACAGCATCATTTATTGGATATCCTCTCATTTCCCCCACAATCTGCATTGACAGCTCCATAATAAATAAAATTTCTATAAATGCAATGGTCTGTTTATAGATTCTTTATACTGTTCTACTGGTCTGTTTGTCTATACCTACATCAATACTGTACTCATCTGCCTTTTAATAAGTCTTGAGTTTTGATGGAGAAACTGCCTGTTTCCTCATCCCCAGACATACATCTTAATTCTTCAGGAGTGTTTGAATGTTCTTGGACCTTTGCCCCTCCGTATAAAATTTTAGAAGTTTCTTGTCCTATTGGGAATTTTATTGGAATTGCTTAGAATCCATAAATAAATGTGGAAAAACTTACATCTTTATAATATTGAGTCTTTCTATCTGTGAACATGATATAATCCACTTATTTAGATTTTCCATAAACTGCTTAAATAAAGTTTCATAGTTTTTTCCATAACATACCTGAAAATATTTTGCTAGATTGATTCTAGGCATTTGCATTTTTTACTTTTACTTTTGTATTTTAATGTAATATTGAAATTAACTGTGTTACCAGTGAAAAGACAGTTGATTTCTATATATTGATCAATTTTATCATGCAAAATTATTAAACTCTTATTAATTCAAATAAGTTATCTGTATTTTCTGCAAATAATGAGAATTCTGTCTTCCTTTTAAGTCTTTTTATTTCTTATTTTACTGCATTTACTTGGTTTTCAGTATGATGCTGAATAGAAGTAGTCAAACAAGCCCTCTTATTTTATTTCTAATCTTAAAGGGAATGCTTTCATCATTAAACGTAACGTTGAATGAATTTATATAAATAACCTTAATCAGATTAAGAATGTTCCATTCTGTTACTAGTTTGCTAGAGAGTTAATTATGAATACATGTTGAATTTTATGTACTATTTCTACATCCATAGAAAGTATATGATCTCTTTCCTTTAATATGCTAATTAACATGATTAAGAATATTATTAGTATATTAATGGATTATTATGTTAAATCATTCTTGATTTCCTCAGTTAAGCTATACTTATTCATGATGATCTTTTTTATGCATTGCTCAATTCAGTTTTCTGTTATTTCCTTTAAGATATTTGCAGCTATGTTCGTAAGATTAGCCTGTAATTTTCTTTTCTTGTAGTGTTGGTAAATGATTTCAGCATTAGTGTTATACTAGCCTTATAAAGTGAGAAAGAATAATGCCCTTTGTTATTGTCATTGCTGTTGTTACCTGGAAAAGTTTAAGTTAAGAATTGTCCTTGAATGTTTGGTAGAACGCACCTGTAAATCCATCCAGGTCTGGTATACTTTTTGTATGTGAAAATTTAAACCACATTACATTTCTATAATAATTAGGGTATTCTTCAGATTTTCTATTTCTTCTTGAGTCATTTCTGATACATTTCTTTTTTCCTGATAATTTATTTCATTTTAGTTTTCAAAGTTTTTATAATATTATCTTATTATATTTTTAATATTTAAAGCACTTGTATTTATGTTCCCTTCTCATTTGTTTGACTATTGTTTATTTGTGTATTCTTTCTGTTTTTCTTTATTAATCATGCCAGAGATTTTTGTCCATTTTTTATTCTTTTAAAGAACCAGCTTATATATTTTGTTCTCTTGCTTATTCATTTGTTTTTTTTTGTTTTCTTGTGGTTTTTTTTGCACGGTACACGGGCCTCTCACTATTGTGGCCTCTCCCGTTGCGGAGCACAGGCTCCAGACGCGCAGGCTCAGCGGCCATGGCTCACGAGCCCAGCCGCTCCGCGGCATGTGGGATCTTCCCAGACTGGGGCACGAACCCGTGTCCCCTGCATCGGCAGGCGGACTCTCAACCACTGTGCCACCAGCGAAGCCCATTCATTTGTTTTTATATTTAATATTTCTCTGCCTCCATTTTCTTTGGGTTTACTCTGTTCTTATTTTTCTTGCTCTTTAAGTTGGATGCTTAGCTCAGTACTTTTGAAGTTTTCTTTATTTCTATTAATAATGTATGAATTTAAGGCTGTAGTTTCGATATGCAGTATGTTCATTATTTTAAGTTCTAAGTATATTCTAATTTCCACTATGATTCATTCCACTATTTCTTCTTTGATGCATGGATTATTTAGAAGGTGTTTTTGGTTTTTATTCCTAAAAGTATGGGGATTTTCTGGTTAGTTATCTATCTTTGATTTCTAGTGTAATTCCATTGCCATCAGAGAATATATTCTATATGATTTCAATCTTTCAGATTTATTGTGGCTTACTCTTTGGCCTTACATGTATTCAGTTTTTCGTATATGATCCATGTGTGCTTGAAAAGAATGTGCATTCTGTAATTACTGAGTGCAGTATTCTATAGATGTATTCATTGGCTAAAGCTTGATTATTGTATTATTCAAATATTCTATATTCTTACTAATTTCTTTGTATTTGATCTGTTAAATATTGATCTAGGTGCTTTAAAAGGTTTTCTTTTTTTTGTTAAAGATCTTGTAAATTTTTCTTTGATCTGTCAAGCTTTGCTTTGTATGTTTTAAAGCCATGTTATTTGGTATATTTTCCAGATGAATTGAATCTTTTATCATTATGCAGCAACCTACCACATCTCTGTCAATACTTTTTGCTTTCAAGCCTGGTTTGTCTGATATTAGTAAGGATACCTTTCAACCTTTCTGTGTCCGTATATTTTATGTGTTTCTCTGGTCTATGTGGCTATTTTTCTATTTTTTTAACCGTATATGTTAACTAGATCATTTTAGTCTATTTATATTAATTTTGATTACTAATATTTTTATTTATTTCTATCATTTTATTCTGTCCCTTTTCTGTCTCGCTCTTTTTATTCTTTTTACCTTACTTTGAATAGTCTGGGTTTCCAGTTCATGCAGGAATCTCCCATAAGACTCCTCGTTCGTAGCCCCAAGCTGTATTTTCTATCCTTGATGCCCATCCATCCCAATGGAAACTCAGGCTTCCCAGGAAAAGGTAAAGCTCCCTTTGGCATTTGTTTGCCTTCCAGGAGTCCCACATTCACTTTGTTTTTGGCATCAGAGGCTTCTTTAGTTTCTTGCCTGTTCAGCAATGGTAAGGTTATTCAGGTTATCTAACCCACCGTATTGCTAGAAACAGAAGTTTATGTCACATTTACCTTTAATGACCAATTTATGGTTTTGCTAAAACTATATCCAGTCTTAGAGCTGGCGGTTACTCTCCCTCTCCCAGTGTCTTCACGTAGGAGCCCCACAGGGCAACCTACATGTGCCGGCTGCCGTCACTCTGTAGCCTGTCTTCCTCTCCAACTCCAGTTCCACTGGTGAGGGTCCCCTGCCCACAAAGCCACTGACGAGTTCTTGCTACAGCCCCGCCTGAGGCCTCCACAGCTTGGGCCTTGGGTGTGATGCACACAGTCCTGGGTCCTGGGCAGAGAGAATCATGGTCTGCCAACCCTCTGCCGCACTTTGCCTCTTCAGCACTGTAGCAGCTCTGCTTGGCCCACAATCTCTCAAAGGTGAGGGGTGGTCACAAAACTCACTGCCTGCAGCGACCAGGCAGGGAACATATACAAGTGAAGAATGGAGGGCCCGGACTTCCCTGGTGGCCCAGAGGTTAAGAAGCCGCCTGCAGTGCAGGGGACGCGGGTTCGAGCCCTGGTCCGGGAAGATCCCACATGCCGCGGAGCAACTAAGCCCTTGCGCCACAACTACTGAACCTGCGCTCTAGAGCCCGTGAGCCACAACTACTGAAACCCGTGCGCCTAGAGCCCACGCACCACAACAAAGAGCAGCCCCCGCTCACCACAACAAGAGAAAGCTTGTGCACGGCAACGAAGACCCAACACAGCCAAAAATAAATTTTAAAAAAAAGGAAAGAATGGATGGCCCTTGACCCTCCTGAAGAGCAGTCTGCACTACCCAGGCCAACTGTGGATCCATGGTAACTCTGGCTTCCTTCTTCTAAGTCTTTGAATTTTCAAGAGAAAGCAGAAGTCTGTATTTTAAAGAATTAACCAGATTTTGAAAAAAAAAAGTTTTTTCACTTAAAGAAGCTGCACAGGCCAAACAAACAAGTCTGTAGACAATGTGAGGTTCACAGCGACACCATTTCTGTCGTCCGTTGTAAACAGATCCTAGAGCAAAGGGAAGGCGGAATGGCTGAGGGCAGAAAGGGGGAAGCAGCTCCTGTACCAGCAGGGTCTGGGCACCCAGCACAGGCAATCAGAAGTGCTCTAGTGTGCAGCGCTGTACTTTTAGGAGAGACTAATGCAGAAATGCTTGAAATGCCTCAGAAACGTGCATGGTGAGGAAAATCTATGTCAAAGCTTGATCTTGTGCCTCCTCTTCGTATTTGAAATTTTAAAGATGGTTTTCACTCCTAGAAAACTTATTTTGATGGCCCAGATTACTTCGTGCTTGTCATTTCCCACCAGATCTTAGGGAAATCACTTCTGGGAGGGGACACGTTTAGTAATGTGCAGGTTCCTGGTGACCACCTTATCGTCCACAGACTGAGTTGTTGTCTGGCCCATGAACGTGTGGGCCTGCCAGCTGCCTGAATTTGGGGAGGAGCCCTTTTCACATCTTACTCATATCCCGTCACTGGGTTTGAATGGCATGACATACCATCTTGAATGAGTGTGCCCTTGAGTGCGGAAAAGCAAAACGGGGAGGCTGTCTCCCTTAGCAACAAGAGACTCTCACACAGAATTTCCCAGTGCGGGAGAAAGTTGGGTTCAAAATAGTGAGATACACCTATCCACGGGCCTATCTCAGTTTGAAGAGTCTATCTCTGGTCATTGACATACATTTAAGAACTATGTTCACGGGACTTCCCTGGCGGTCCAGTGGTTAAGACTCCACCTTCTGATGCAAGGGGTGCAGGTTTGATCCCTGGTCGGGGAGCAAAGATCCCACATGGCTTGCGGCCAAAAAACCAAAACAGAAGCAATATTGTAACAAATTCAATAAAGACCTTAAAAATGGTCTACATCAAAAAAAAAAATCTTTAAAACAAATTAAATTAAAAAAAAAATACGTTCACTTCATTTGTTTTCAATCACCTAATCTAAGATACTTTCATTGTCTCTTAAGTTTACTCGATTTCTTCCTTAGCTTGAAGACCAGCTTAGAGAGAAGTTCTTACCTGTCTTAGTGACTTCATAGGCCAATCCCTATCTTGGTCCCTTTCCTTTTTCCTCAGTCTGCTCCTCCCTTATAAGAAAATATGGGGTAGTCAAAATGGCAGGAGCCTGACAGACCTGATATTCAAACACTGGCTCAACAACTCACTGGCTATCTAGCTCTGACCTTGGATGAGTGACCCCGTCAAGGGCTTATAGCTGCCCTATGGCATCAACCAAATACCAGGCCTCCTGTGGGCAGCTTCAGGGACATGCATATGGGGTAGAGAGGGAAAAAGTGTCCTCCTAGCCAGCAGGACCAATGAAATCAACCCTAGCAACCCGTAGAATGATAACATGTCCACATATCCCATAAGTTATTTAACAGAGTCAATTCTACTCATCTGTAAAATGGGGTAATATTTTCCAGGAAGGGTTAAGTGTCTGCTTCAATATTCCTGAGTTTCCTCCTTTATCTCTCCTTCCTTCTCCCCAGGACCTGTACTTCTATTAAAATACTCAGTACTCTAAGCCTGGAGATACAGAATACATTTTTTTTTTTTTTTTTTTTTTTTGCGGAACGCGGGCCTCCCCTTTTTTTGGCCCTCC
>NW_020172463.1:1582820-1652647 GCF_003031525.2 Neophocaena asiaeorientalis asiaeorientalis | reverse complement strand
AACAAATTCTTTTTTTTTTTTTTTTTTTTTTTTTGCGGTACGCGGGCCTCTCACTGTTGTGGCCTCTCCTGCTGCGAGCACAGGCTCCGGATGCGCAGGCTCAGCGGCCATGGCTCACGGGCCCAGCCGCTCCGCGGCATGTGGAATCTTCCCGGACTGGGGCACGAACCCATGTCCCCTGCATCAGCAGGCAGACTCTCAACCACTGCGTCACCAAGGGAAGCCCCAGAATACATTTTTTAAGTGTGTGTGTCAAGAGGCTATGAAAGCTTTGATACACAAATCAACGTGTATTTACCTCCCCCCTCACCCAGTCTGTTAGATAAAGTGGCTCCTTTTCAAAACACAAATCTGGTCTATCTGCCCATTGCTTAAAACCCTTCAGCGGCACCCCATTTCTTTCAGGGTAAAGAGCAGACCCGTTGCAAGGCTTGTCCGTGCCCTGCATGTTCCGGCCCTGCCTCCCTTCCCAGCTCAGCTCACCTGGGCTCCCCGGCTTTCCATGAAACCGGCAACCGGGCTCTGAGTCTCTGACAGTTCACGAGCTTCCCTCTCTTCTTCACCCGGTTATCTCCTTATCCTTCTCAGTCCAGCGGAAGCATCTCGTCCCCAGAGAAGGCTTCTCTTCTCCCCTCTCCAACCAGGTCCCATCTGCCTGTCACAGGCTCTCTCATCTGCTTCGTAGCGTCTTTCATGGTGCACGTTTTACATTTCTGTGTGTGATTATGTTATGAAGTCTGTCTCTCCAGAGTATAAGCTCTGTGAGAGCGGGAACCATGTTTCTGTGTGTTCCCCACTGTACATTTGTGCCCTGTGCTGTGCCTGACACGTGGTGGGTGCTCAGTGAATATTTACTGCTGAATGAATGCATGAAAAGAAGCCTTTGACGTGCAGAACACGACAGGTAGGCTCACTAAGTACATGGTCGCAAAGGCTCCTGATGAGCCAGGACGTGGGATTTCACAGATAACTAAGTATATGAATACAAGGGACAAATTCAGTCTAACTCACGGTGAGCTTTTTATGCCCTAGTGCCTCACTGTAAATGCACCATCCTTTTTGGGCTGTGTTTAATTATTGTAGATTTTGCAGCATCAGTGAGATAGTGTATGTAAAACCTTACTGTGCCTAACATTTTTTTAAATGCCTTTAATCTTTAAACTGTATTACAGTTCATACCTTGTTTTCCTCATCTATAAACTCCCTGTCACCAAATGTGAATGACAAGGTAAGAGTGGAAAATAAAGTAAAAGAAGGTCAAACAGGAAATAATGAAGAACTTCAAAAGCATGAGGTATGCAAAACATGGCAGAATAAAGGGTTACAAGACAGGTGTGCTGGAGCCTGTTAGAAAAGGTCCACGGGGGAGCAGTGCAATTGGTCGAATGATAGGAAAACCAGAGCTTAGCAGAATATTCAAACTCTGCAGAGCTGAGTCCCATGAGGTCGATGCAGATAAATGAGGTAAGGAGTTGATAAAATCGAAAGCATGAGAGAAGAGAGCTAACAAGTGCTTAAGAGAGGAATAAAGCAGTCCAGCTGGAGGAGCAAAGCAATTGTCTGGGCTCGGGTAGATCATTTCAGGGATCTTGCACTGCAAAGATCACCTGCCCAGTATTTCATCACCTCCGGTTGCTGGCACTCAGTAAACACAGAAAGCTTATCCCTGCATAAAGCGTGAGCCTTTACATGTCATCACAGCCCGTGTCACTCAGCCACCCATTGTCTCTCAGCCATCACTCCGAATCACCCTTCAGACCATCTGCAAATGTGAGCTTTTTCCTTTATTGTTTGATTCTGCTCCGTGCCTTTTATGAAGGAGAAGAAAAACCTCTCACAAAGATCAAATCCATTACCTTTCTCTTTTCAGAGTCTGACCTATGAACACTGTGTTAAAGGTGCTACACAAGTTCCTTTCAGGAATGAGGGAGAGCATTGCCTTGATTAGAGAAGGAAGGGAGCCTTAGGCAGCGGAGACGGCCCACTGGCGCTAGACTCCGTTGTCAATTATTCAAGGTTCATTATCCCACGGGGGTGGGGGGGAAGGGCTCCATTGCTCTGCTCTGTTTCTTCTTCTATTGGATGCCCAACTTTGAACCATTTCAAAAGCAGCTTCCCATGAGGGATCGTTAAAGGTTTGGTAAGGAATCAAAGGGTTAGTGTTAGGATTGCATCTTGGTGGGGAAAGACACAGAAGAAAGTGAATAAATTAGAAGTGAGGAGAATCTTTGCATTTTAATTATTCATCTTTTTTTTTTTTTGTCTATGGAAAAGAATGAGAACATTTACAAACCACTGCTGTGGTCTGACAAACACATTTTATTTGCCTCTTCAATGAGGGGAGGATCTGTGAGGATAGTTTCCTCTCTTATACTAAGCCATCACTTCTGTCTTTACCTGAGAATAAATCAAGATTTCTTTCCTCTTCATTTTTACGAAATGTCTTCCCAGTGTTCATGCAAATTGGCGGTCTGACTGAAGTTATTTGTCATCCTACCTCTCCCCCAGACCTAAAGCTCTTCTGCTGGGTGGATAGAGTCACTGGGTTTGCTGTCTACCATTCCACTTCTCAGTTTTAATCAGAGAAATGGGCGTGAAATACATCTTGATCGTGATTCACATAGGATTTTGTTTGCACAGCAGAGCAATTCAGAAGCTATCAAGAGCCAGGTGTTCCGTTCTTCAAATGTGATTCCAGGCCATTCACGTTTCTTCTCCGAGGTGCCCCGGTATATCACCCCTTTGACAAAACAGCATCCTCACACCACAGCCCGTCCTTTCCCTGGGGCTGCTTCCTGGCACCTGCGCTACCGAACAAAGAAATGGCCTCTGTTCCTGCCTGCGGAACATTGCTGCCTCCTTCTCTGGGATGAAAAGATCATTACTGTGTCTGACTCCTGGCTGATTCAACTTGACAAGATACTTGTTTTTCAAGAAGTACTTCTTCTGTATATTGGGATCCACTGCCTCTTGACCCTGTATAAAACAGCACCATCTGCAAGGCAGTCTCGTCTCATTATTGGCTAACTTTGGGAGGTGTGGACTGACATCCCTTCTAAATGCCTAACCTGAATTTCCGGCTGCCTGTTGGACGTGCAAGGCACTCATTTTCCATTTCAAACGAGCCAGCATTTCTTGACATGATGCCTTCTTAGTGTCTCATGTCTTTGTGTAATTATCTGCCAAAAGGATGACTATACCACTAGGACACTGTCAGCAATAATAGTGTCTTGCAGGAAGGAAAGGGGACTCCTCAACCTATTAGCATGACTTCGCTTTGTAGGAGACCTTGAGAGAAGAATGATTGATCCCAGAAAGAAAAGTTAAGGTCAAATGTAAGGAAGCAAAGAGAAGTAATATTAATGAATATTGAATATTGTGTCATTTTAAAATATTGCCTTCCTAGCTCCAAAGAGAAAGGGCAAGGAAAACTAGGAGGTGTATCTGATACCAAAGGGAATTGGGGAGCAAACTGCTGAGTCACTGCTTGGAATTAGCTACCTAATTCAGGAGTATGCTGGGTCTCAAGCAGGGGATGGCCTGAAGGAAGCCAGGACACACAGCCTCAATCTTTGTCTTTCTGGAAATGGACATCTACATTAAGGAAACTTATGTCAGATGCCAAATTATGTGTTCTCTTCTTTCATTTCACTGCCGCTGTCACAATGCACACCCTCGTCTTTGTTAGCCTGAACTATTCCAGTATCCAGATGGGTCCCGCTTGTCTCTAATTTCTCGCGTTCATGCTTCATACTGCTACCCAAATTATATTCCTGAATTGCAGGTGTAATCAAATATCTTGTCTCCTCAAAAGTTTTCAGTAACCTCCCTTGGCTTGCAGGGTTAGATCTAAGTGTGTTGAAATTTTTTTCTTTTTAATTGTTTCGTGTATGGTCTCTCTCTCTCTCTCTCTCTTTTTTTTTTGGAAGGTTTTCTACAGTCTGGCCTAATACAGTTTCCCTTCTTTACAAGCTACTCTATCCCCCCAATTTATACTCCAACCATTGCTAGTTCTAGGACACGCAGTGCTATTTCACACTTTCATGTCTTTCCTCATCCTTTTCTTCCCAAGTGGAATTTCCTCTCTGTCCATGTCTATCCTTAAAACCCTGCTCATCTTTCAGGAACCAGTTCATGAAGTCTTCACCAAGTCCTACCTCCCACTCCCACCCCCACCCCCATTCAGATAAAGTACTCCCATCACACACTTTTGAATATATTTTTTTATTATGAAATATTGTAAAGTAGAAAAGAGATTATAGAATGTATATTTGCAGTTTAAACAACAATGATAAAATGAGTACCCACAAACCACTACCCAGCTTAAGAAATAGAGCAATGCCAATATATTTAAAGCCTTCTCTATCTCCTCTCCCTCCATTCTTCTATCTGCCTCAGGTAACTCCTCCCCTTAAATCTGTGTTTATCATTCCTTTGCTTTTCTTTATAGTTTACCACATATGGATATACCCCTCAACAATATGCTGTTTCATTTCACATGTTTTTGAACTTTACCAACATAGAATAATATTTTTTTATATTTTCTTGACTTCTTTAGCTCTACATAGTTTGTGAATGTCACCCATGTTAATGTGTATTACTGTAGTTTATTCATTTTCACTACTGCCTGGTTTCCTATAATACAAGTATGAATTTATTGATCTGTTCCCTGTTGACGGGCACTGGGGTGGTTTCCAGTTTCTTAGTATTAGAAACCTCACCATTATGAACATTTCATTCAAAGGTCTCCTGGTGCACACGTGCAACATCGTCTCTCAGGAAATAATTCCTGAATCTATTCCTAGGAGTAGATTTGCAAAGTCCTGGGATCTGGGCAACTTCAAAATGACTAAATAATGCAAGAAAAATTTCCGAAGTGTTTGTACTAATATAGCTACTCCTACGAACAGTATATGATATGTTGCTTTATATCCTTGTCGAAATTAGATATAAAATCAATGTTAGGGCTTCCCTGGTGGCGCAGTGGTTGAGAGTCCGCCTGCCGATGCAGAGGACACGGGTTTGTGCCCCAGTCTGGGAAGATCCCACATGCCGTGGAGCGGCTGGGCCCGTGAGCCATGGCCGCTGAGCCTGCGCGTCCGGAGCCTGTGCTCCGCAACGGGAAAGGCCACAACAGTGAGAGGCCTGCGTACCGCAAAAAAAAAAAAAAAAAAATCAATATTAAATTTCTATTAGTGTAGTAGATGTGAAATGCTACATCGTTATGGTTTTAATTTTCTTCCACAGTACTAATGAACATATTTTTATGTGTCTGAGTTATTCATTTTCCTCTTCTGTGTGTTGATGTCTCTTGCCCACATTTCTGTTGTTATTGTTGCCTTTCCCTTACTGATTTTTATACATGATGGATATTGTATTTTTGTTGGTTACATGCATTGCATATATCTTTTCCCAGTTTGTGGCAGCTCTCTCTCCTTTATGACCCCTTTTGATGAAATCAGATTCTTAAATTTTGCATAATCAAATATATCAATGTTCTGTATTATTTGCATTTTGGTGATTTAAGACATCCTTTCCTATCTTACGGTCATATTTTTTCTAGAGGTTTTAAAGTTGGACCCGTCACGGTTAAGTCCACAACCCCTTAGGAATTGGTTTTTGTATATGGTATGAGGTAGAGATTCATCCTAAAAGATGTTTAACCACAGCACTTAGTTCATTTCAGTGTGTAGTTTAATTTAGTATGTTAGATTGTAAACACCTTGGGGTGTGATATTTTATCATAATCATCTCTGTATCCTCCACTGTCTTAGCACAACACTTCCTCCCTAGCAGGTGCTCAGAAGGGTCAGAATATCATGGCCGTTGGACACCTCCCAGTGCCCCTGACCTTACACTGTGCTTCTGATAACACTAGGAAGAAAGCCCTGTAGCAAGGAGCACAATGGCCTTTTTCTCCATTTTCTAGGATACTTCCCCTTCCCCATCCCATCCTCTGCAGATGTTCTCATAAGCTATTCCCCTGCTCTATTCTTCATATACACAGCCAGAGACTGGAACTCATAGATATCAGGGAACACTGTCAATGGCCAGCCAGTTTTGTTTTGGCCCACAGTAGCCTAATAGTACACCTTCCGGAAGTATTATAGGAAGCCAGGGACAGGCCTCCTTCCACAGTGTGGAACTGATCCCAGCCTGCATTCAGATAATCCAGCATGGCTCAGACATCATAAATCGTGGAGAAGTATCTGTTGTGTTCTGGGGTGCCAGTTTCCGTAACCACAGACTGGCAGTAAAATGAAAATTTCAATGGATTCTTCGCTTTGCTTTTCAACCACCAGAGTGAGTTAAGATGGCACTGAATACAAGTATAAAGTTCTTTTCTGAATCATGCAAGCATGAAAGGGAAGTACTTCAGTTACCAGCCTCAATGTATTCCATGTGTGCTGATTCCATGCTTTCAATTTTGAGCAACTGAGGACGTATTAATTCAGTATTTCCCAGAGTAAACATTTCTAGAACATGCAGGGAAACACTGGGGAGCATTGTGGGTGGTAGAGTAGCATAAGGGAAGGAGCCTGGATTTGGGCAGATCCCAGCTTAGTCACTTACTAGCTGAGTAACCTCAACTTCCTCATCACAAAATGGAGATCAAGACATACCTACCTTGAAGAGTTTTTAAAATAAGTAAATGAGATAATTCATGTAAGTGCACAACACTGCCTGGTGTGTTCTCGGTCATCAATAAATTATTTAAGGGTGATGATGAAAAAGAGAGAGAGGAAGAGGAATAATGATTGATTTTGATGACATGACCCAATCCCTGTTCTCTGGAAATACTTTATGACAATTACTTTAATACATACTTTATGACAATTACATGGATCAATAACTCAGAAACAAAGTTGGATGCAATAAGAGCTGTAATTATCATAACAGTATTTTCCAAGCCAAAAATTGAAGTGTGATCTGACAAATAAGTAAATCCAAGAGCATATTAGGATCTAATATTAGAAATCAGGAATGTTTCAGAATATCTGAGACTAGCAGTCCCTATAGCTATAATAGAAGCACCGATCGTTTGCCATAAGGAAGATTAGTTTTGTCTTGGAGAGAGTTCTTAGAGAAGGTGATATGTGAGTGGGGTCCTGATGTACTTTCAACAGGTTGCTATCAGGAAAGAGAGGAAGAATTTCAGATAGCAAAGGGAGTATCGTGGAACAGGATGGAAGACATGGCCCTATCCCCTAGATGCCTTTTTATCATATAGAAAACATTGTAGATAATCCTCAGGACTCCAGAGACTCCCCTAGGGTAGGAATGGAAGCTGCGAAAATAGATGGTGATAAAGTGAGCAGGAACCTGAGTACTACCTCATACCCATACCTCTGTTTCAGTCAAAGCAGCTTTGCTTTTTTAAAAAAAATTTTATTGGAGTATAGTTGATTTACAACGTTATGTTAGTTTCAGGGGTACAGCAAAGTGATTCAGTTATACATATACATATATCCATTCTTTTTGAGATTCTTTATTCATATAGGTTATTATAGAATACTGAGTAGAGTTCCCTGTGCTATATAGTAGGTCCTTGTTGGTTATCTATTTTATATGTAGTAGTGCGTGTATGTAAATCCCAAGCTCCTAATTTATCCCTCCCCGCCACGTTTCCCCTTTGGTAACCATGTTTGTTTTCAAAAATCTGTGAGTCTGTTTCTAGATCATCTCCCAGTCCATCCATGTTGCTGCAAATGGCATTATTTCATTCTTCTTTATGGCTGAGTAATATTCCATTGTATATATGTACCACATCTTCTTTATCCATTCCTCTTTATCTATTCCTAAATGTCGATGGACATTTAGGTTGTTTCCATGTCCCGGCTATTGTAAATAGTGCTGCAGTGAACATTGGGGTGCATGTATCTTTTCGAATTGTGGTTTTCTCTGGATATATGCCCAGCAGTGGGATTGCTGGGTCACATGGTAGTTCTATTTTTAGTTTTTTAAGGAACCTCCATACTGTTCTCCACAGTGGTTGTACCAATTTACATTCCCACCAACAGTGCAAGAGGGTTCCCTTTTCTCCACACCCTCTCCAGCATTTATTGTTTGTAGACTTTTCGATGATGGCCATTCTGACTAGTATGAGATGATGCCTCATTTTAGTTTTGATTTTCATTTCTCTTATAATTAGGGATATTGAACATCTTTTCATGTGCAAAGCAACTTTGTTTTTATATATCATTTATTGCCTTTCTCAAGTAAAATTTCATTTCTTAAAGACTTTCCATTGCTTACTGAAAGGGAAAAAACCCCATATTATTGGGTAGGTATGCTTAGCCCTTGCCTTGTATTCTATGACTAATCCATGTGGTACATTTGGTGATCCTATGATAACTTTTGTTTTAGTTACTTGTCTTGCAAAATTGTCTGAGTCTTACTTGGGATAGAGGTCAACAGTGTTGTGGATGTCATTCAGGTCTGGGTCCAAACTTTGTTTTAAAATGAGGGGGCCCAAGGAGGGTTTGGAGCAAGCACAACCCAGCGCTGAATGCAGGGCTGTGTGATTCAGATTGTGGTTCAGACTCTTTTGTCGGGAAAAGAAGCCCTTCTGAATGTCTACTAGGAGTTGAGATAGCGACCTTGAACAGTAGAGCACTGGTGGGAAACTTACACAATACAACATGGCACCCTCCCAGCCTGGCCCTAGAGGGATGTACTGAATAGACAGGCTCCTTTGGGATAGGTATGTCTCATGTCTGAGCTCCTTAAATTTCCGAAGGTAAATTAGAGAAGCCTCTGGAGGAAAAAAAGCAACTCAGATGTGTCATATGGGAAACTACACAGAATGTCATCATCTAAGAATGTTGTCACTGTAAGAAGAGTATAGGAATCAGTGAATCACAGAGTTTTTAAACTCTTGGTTGTTTATATCCCCACTCATTTGTGCTAGCCTTTTAAAATTGGCCACAATATTATCGCTGGCACATCAAAGTGTCTTGGAATGAAATAAATACATGTAAATGTTCCATTTAGCTCCCAGGTATCCAAATGGCAATAAAACCTTCATTTAGAAAAGGTAAACTAAATAGAAAATAGAAATACATTGGAAATGCCCAAGAGAACGTGGCCATAGTTAGAGAAACGGGGCAAAGAAGGTATGGGATAGCTTTCTGTGCTAACAAAGATACTGCTTCTTGATGGCAGCAAGGAGGCTTATAGAAGAAGAGCTTACAGAAGCTCATACTTTATATGGTTCTGTATAGATCATTATAATAGATGACATAAATGCTCTTCTATTAGAGAGGCAAAATCCTACCTTTTTAGTGACATATTATTGCTTTCAAAAATTGTTGAGAATATCTAATTTTGAAAAGGGACAGATTGGCTTTAAGAAGTTCCCTAGGGGGCTTCCCTGGTGGCGCAGTGGTTGAGAGTCCGCCTGCCAATTTAGGGGACACGAGTTCGTTAACCATATATCAAAAAAAAAAAAAAAAAAAAAAACACGAAGTTCCCTAGGTAATTCTGATGCATACCTCTGGGTAAAACCTACTTTTGAATAAGCTAGAATAGGCAAATGAGCATTAAGTGGGCCACTATTGTAAAATATACAATGTAAGGCCAAGAAAATGGTTAATCCTTTATAACTCAGTTGTTTCCTAAATATTTCACTAAGAAAATTACAGGATGGTTAAAATAATTCAACTGTTATTTATATATGATGCTTCCAAAAAATACTTTTTATTTCCTGAAGACCTCTTAAAACAGCTATGGGGTAACTTCTAATAAAACCTTTGTCTGCAAATTACAATTAAAATATTTGAGTTAGTAATTGGTTCATAATACATTTCATGATACTTTACAAGTGCAGTGGCAAGATTAAGTGTAGGTATTGTTCTTAAACCTGAAATTCTGATCATTATTCACTGTATGTAACCTAAAGATGTTAGAAATCATTTGTATTTGAAAATGAGGGTAAGTGTAAGACTCTAAAAACCTCCAGTCTTGTAAGGTTTCAAGATTTATGTAAAGGGCTATTGGAATCAAAACAATGGGAATGCTGGCACTGATGAGGCCAAGTTAACCAAAGGACACTATGGGAAGCTCAGGAGACCAACAGGGATGGAGACTTGTATTTGGTTGAGGCAGCATTACAAACAGGGGATGAAGGACAGATTCTTGATAACCAGTGCTAGGACAAATGGTTATCCGTACAGGTAAAAATAAATCTCTACTTCATACCATATGCAAAAATCAACTCCTGGTAGATTAAAGATTGAATGTGAAAAGCAAACTACAAAAACCTTTAGAGGAAAATATATGTATTTCATCTGGCTTGAAAAAGGATTTTTTAAACAAATCACGAAATGCTCAAACCACCGTAAAGGAATATCACTGATAAATGTGATTCCATTAAAATTTTAAGCATCTCTATGACAGAACACCATGGACCAAGTGAAAAGACAAGCCTCGCATTAAGGGAATGAATTTGTAACACATAAAACAGACAAAAGAATGCTATCCTGAACATATACATAATATAGAGCTTTTATGATTAATAACAAAAAGACAATCCAATGCAAAAAAATGGACAATGTACATGATGAAGAAATTTATGACAGAAGAAATCCAGATGGCTAATAAACATCTGCAAAGATGTTCAACATCAGGAAAAAGCAAATTAAAGGAATAAGAGCATTTTCTCTCCATCAGATTGGCAAATGTTGAAAAGTCTGGCAATTCCAAACATGGGCAAGGATGTAGGGAACTGGGAACTCTTATTCACTACTGGTGTTAAAGGACATTGGTGCTGACACTTTGGAGAGCAATTTGGCAACATCAAATACATTTGAAGATGCACATATACCCTCCAAATCAGCACTCCACTGATCTATGTGTGTACCCTGTTCTTGCACATATACACCAGGAGACACATTTACAGTTACATTTATTGCAGCATGGTTTATTTTTTTTGTTTTTTATTTTTGCGGTACGCAGGCCTCTCACTGTTGTGGCCTCTCCCGTTGCGGAGCACAGGCTCCGGACGCGCAGGCCCAGCAGCCATGGCTCACGGGCCCAGCCGCTCCGCGGCACGTGGGATCTTCCCGGACCGGGGCACGAACCCGTGTCCTCTGCATTGGCAGACGGACTCTCAACCACTGCGCCACCAGGGAAGCCCTGCATGCATTTCTTATATGAACGTCTCAACAATCTTATGAGATAGGCATCATGAGATAGACACCATCATTGTCCCCATTTTCAGATGAGGAGACTGGGACTTATGGAGGTTAAATGACTTGTCTAACATCTCTGAGTTAATTAGTGATGTTAGTCATAAGATACAAACCCAGGGCTCCTAATCCCACAGAAGCCCATGGTGTTAATCACATTGCTACACTGTCTCCCTCTCCAGTGTCCATCATGCCTTCACAACATAAATTATCAAATGTAAACAATCACAATTTAAAAATCAAAACATTGTGTTAGAATAAAACCTGGCATATTAAAGTCTAACAATAAACAGATATTATGCACATGTTAGTTAGTGACCCATTTCTTTTAGAAACTCTTGTCTAATACGGACTTAAAAAAGAAATGAAAATGAGGTCACTTTTCAATTATCCAGAGTGAAGATGAGTAAGTAAAATTAATAGACAGTCCACAAGCTCCATTCAGCTCCCTATTTTTATTCTTTTATTCCTCTCTGTGTGGTGTGATGTAAGATCCTAGCTTGGATCTTTCCAGTTATCTAGAAAATGGTGACTCAGACTGCAGGTGAGGATAAAAGACTAAGTTCCCTACATTCCATTTAGAGAATCAGCAACGGTGATTGGTGGGGCCTGCTGTGGGAGCTGCTATTTCACAGAACCAGCCCCACTGATTTGTCCTTCCTTACACTCTCCAAATGCAGAGCTCTCATTGGGAAAAAAAAGAGTCTGTGAAGCATTAATCATCCCTTTTCCCTACCCAACCCTACCCCCGCCGCCCATGAGGGAAAGAGGTATTAGACTTGTCCTGTTGCCTTCCTTCATGACTGGGGATGCTTGAACCATCTTTGCCCTCTACCCCATGAAAGACCCATGACTGTTTCTTGCTCTAAAGTGGCTGAGCTGTTGAATCGGTAGTGACCTGATAAGCTGGAGAAGGGAGAAAAAGACAGAGGAAAGATAAAAAGTAAAGAGAGGGAGTTCTGGGTGAGCCTGCACTCCCACCGTTTCCCATAGGTTGAGTGGACACTACAGAAGGTGATTTGAGGCTTAAATGAGCCTTAAATTTGAGGCTGGAGTGATGTTTTCTGGCCAAAGGGACCCCTGCTAAAAGAGGCTATAGGTTGTGTTATCCATAGTGGAGGAAAGGGAAGCCGAATGGAAAAGGAAGAGACCAGCCTCAACCGTGTCTCACAATGTGGAGAGGAAACTCCACGTCAGGTCTTCCAAAGAAGTGACCCAAAACATCCTCAGGAGAGAAGCAGCATTTGGATGTCCACAAATTTAAATTCCCTGAGGTCGAAATCTTGTCTTCCTTGATTCCCACCATAATCCCCAGCACCTAGAATAGCCCCGGCACAAAGTAAACACTCAGTTAAGATTAAGATCTGCCACACAGAGAACAGAAGCAAAAAGAGGAGAACAGACCTGCCACCAGTAACTCATTTTTTTCTAAATTTATTTATTTATTTGTATTTTTGGCTGTGTTTGGTCTTCGTTGCTGCACGCAGGCTTCCTCTAGTTGCGGCGAGCTGGGGCTACTCTTTGTCACGGTGCACGGGCTTCTCACTGTCGTGGCTTCTCTTTCTGTGGAGCACGGGCTCTAGGTGTGTGTGCTCAGTAGTTGTGGCTCGCGGGCTCTAGAGCGTAGGCTCAGTAGTTGTGGCGCACGGGCTTAGTTGCTCCGCAACACATGGGATCTTCCTGGGTCAGGGGTCAAACCTGTGTCCCCTTCATTGGCAGGCAGATTCTTAACCACTGCACCACCAGGGAAGCCCACCACCAGTAACTCTTGATTGCTCCAGAGAACGTTGCCTTACATTACCCTGCCGTCACAGTTTCTCTAGCAGACTAGAGAGATGAGGAAGAGTGAGGGGTTGGGGAGAGGGCAGAACAAGACCCTTTCCCTGCCTATGTGCTCAAGCCTTCAGCCTAGAGGGGCAGGGGGTAGGGGAAGCTCTTATTGAAGATAAGGTTGCAATGCTAACTGTACTATAATTTTTAATAGCTGAAAGTGCTGAAAAATAATGGAATTGTAATACGACCCAGCAGGAAAGGGGAGGGGGAGTTAACAGCGCAGCTGGTAACAGTTATTGGAAAAATAAATCAATCACACATTCATACCTCAGTGACTAGAAACAATTCAGTCAAACAAGTTACATTAATAATGTGATATCCTTGGAAAACGTAGGTGATTAGGAAACAAGTATTCTCCATCAGGGCAACCCTGCAGAATTGTTTTTCTAGGAATGGTGATGAACTTGGAAGTTTCCATTCACACGTTTATACTCAGTCCTTTTGGTGACAAGTGGCCCATATTCGTAAAATGACGAGGCAGCATCACACCAAAAACAATGCAAGACTGAACAGAGATGGTACAGGAAGGGTCAGCTTCCAAAAGTAGCAATATAACGATGAACTCAGGCACACTTGAGGGGCCATCACCGAGAGGTATCCAGAGATTACTAGGAAATGTAAGAAAGCGAATGGGAGAGATGACGAGGGTCATAGTCCAAGGTAGGAACCAAGGACAAAAACACAGAACATACACTTAAGGAAGTGGAAGACAGGATCAGAGGAAGCATTATGAAGTGGATCCAAGTCATTCTTGAATGTCCAGCCACACGAAGTGTTAAAGGAACCAGTCCAACCCAAATGAAGGAGTCAGTGGCATAGGAGAACTCAAGCTAACTAACCATACAGTGATCAACCTACCGTCTTGGTACCAATGACAGTCGCTATGCAGTATTCATAAGTTAATCAGCTCCCAGTGTAAAAAAAAAAAAACTGTGATTTCATTTCCCAAAGTTAATATGATTTTTTCTTTGTTTTCTCTAGCTCATAGGGAGTATGTTTGCTTTGTTTATTCGTTTGTTTGAGAATTAAATGAGATAATGCTTCTAACATGCCTAGAAAGTATCTGGCATAAAACTGTGTTCAGTAAGTGCTAATTATTTTGAAGTGTCCATTTTTTCATCTGAGTCGTTCACAACTGTGTAACAAGATCTTGGGCCATTAAATGAGAGGTTAGTATACAGATAGAAATCTAGAAGCATGTATGGCGTAGTGTCAGTGTAAATGTTCACACAGAGAACTGAAAATAATTTGAGTCTAGTTAAGATGCATGCCAGAGTTGTATCACTTTACCTGACTTTTTCAAAATAAGTAATCATGAAAATTATTATTAATTATGCTATATTTAATAATAACAGCAAGTGGTACCCTGAGCTCTGAAGATGGAGGATGTCTCGTATCAGGTTCCCAACTGCAGTCAGCTCTCACGACCTCACATCAAATTGCATTTCTTTTCTCCCAGTATTCTCTGCATTTCATTGGATGCAGGGGTCATTTTTTCAAGAATTTGGGTAAAGGAGTAGAGGAAGCAAAATGATTGTGAATCAGGATATAGGTGGGAAAGTCTCATTTTGAAAGCGGCTGATTTACTATGGCATGTATGGGGAATTCTGAGAACAGCTGCAGTTACACCCATCAGACAGTTATTAACGTAAACTGCAAAGTGGGAAGAGTTCAAAAAGTGCATTGCGAAGCTACCATAAACCAGAGGCTTTTCATTCTAGTGATTTAAGAAAGCTTTACATTTTTATTTCCAATTAACCTATCAATGCTGATGTCACTTAAATACTCCTAAAGAATATTATCTCCTCATTATTGCCAGAAAACATGCTGCCCAGTTTCATAGCTCAGCTGTTCTCATGCATGGATGGACGATCTGAATTAACTTGAACGGAAACAAGATTTTTAGACACTGGGCTACGTTCCTAGTTGTAAAATTTAAGTAATCAGTATGTGACTTTAAATAGTAAAAGAAAATAAAGTGCATAATGTTTATTTTGTGCATCAAAATGATCGTGATACAATGCTACTCTTTCTATTTATTGAGTGTTAGCGTATCAATAGAAAAACTATTATAATCCTCACATTCATTGCCAGTATAACTGAATATGGTGGCAATGAGTAAAGATCCTCTGGAGAGCTGTCTTAGAATTAAGCTATTAAAGACTATTTTCAGTGTGACCAAACAAAGGTCGTCGACCCCAGAGACATGAGTTTTTCTGCCCTGTATACAGACTCCTTGGGCATATTCAAATCGGGCCCAAGGACATCCATTTTTCTGTTGATCTGAAACTTTGACACTATAAACGTAACATTGATTCACGGAGAAAGTAGCTGAAGTGATCAGGGAAGTTTAGACCGTGAAGTACTAACTAGATCTATTTACAATTAGAGGTTTTCTCATTACACCTTTAATCATACCTTCTTCCTCATCCTACTCATGCTTGAATGAACCTGGACTTCAGAGCTATTTGTGACACGATTATGTGTATATTTTTAAACAATAGCCCAAAGGTTAATAATAAGTCACAAACATCTTAAATAGTTTCGTGTTTCTATAGAAGGAAGCTTGAACTCTGAACTAAGTAAAAACCCTCTAGTGTGCCACTGTCCCCTCCTCAACGATGCTGAAGCAGCCTTGAGAAGAAGAGGGAGCTCTGGGTCTGGGAATTAGAAAACCTGTGTCTTGTCTTGTGACCTCCACTTATAAGCTATGTGACCTTTCACAAAGCCTTATTCCTCCCTCAAGCTCAGAGTCCTTGCTTTAAAGTGAGGATAATAGAAACCCAGAGATGAAGAGATGAGTAAGATGGGCTCCTGGCCCTCAGTGGCCCTGTGTATGGTTTAGTGTGTATAGTGGGTGTATTGTTAGCAACTACTTCCTTTATTTACTTTAACCCCCAATCAATCAGCCAATCATTTCTCTCTCTCTCTCTCTCTCTCTCTCTCTCTCTCTCTCTCTCTCTCACACACACACACACACACACACACACACCAGTCAGTGCTGCTAGATGCTACAAAGGATATTGTACAAGTGTAAATCATGATCTCTGCTTTCAAACTGTACTTTGGGGGTATAATTATAAGTCTCATCTGAATTTATTTTCCAGTGCTTTTATGTCTGCTTTCAGCCAGCTTTGCCAGCACAGGCGTGGTTATATCAGAAAGAAAAGGGGTGCCTCCACCTTGTGGCTGGGTCTTCTTTAGCTGGTTCCTGGCAAAGCCGGGCTATTTCTAAGCTTACTTCTCATGGCAAGTAGAAGACTGTATTGTTTTTACTTTTATATACTTTTTCACCTTTATATTGTAACAGGTATTACAAACTTCTTTTTAGCCCTTGTTGTCACAGAACTCAAGGTTATCCTTGGCCGAAATGTAGTAGGCAGCATTTATTCATTCGCTTAAGAAATGTTAATGAATCTCTTATCCTGTGCTAGTCAACAGTGGAAAAACAATCGTGAACACAGAACTGCCCTCAAAGTGTTCTGACCCCAAAGCACCCTCTCTGTCAAACTCCCACACACCCTCAACTCCCTCAAGGACTCTCCTCCCATTAATCATTTTATACCTTACACAGTAATCATTTTTGTCCTCACTACAAGTAAATTTTTATTATCTATTGTTTTTAAGGCAGTGTGTTCGCTATTACTAGGTGGTACAAAGGTATAATCCCTCTTTCCAGGAGTTTATAATTTAGTAGGTGCACAAGTGGTGGGGGGAGGAATAAATACACAAATGACTAGAATAAGAGGCAGGGGTGCAGTAACAGCTGTAAGAGAGGCATGGCCAGTGTGCAGTGGGTGCCTAGAGAAAGGAGGTGACATCTCCCCCTGGAGGGACCAGAGACAGCTTCATGGAGGAGTTGAGTGGGGCCTTGAAGAATGGGTACAATTACAAGATAAGACTGGAGGAGTTGGGGAGAATGGCAAGAAAAACTAGCAGAGGTGATGGCAAGATAAAAAATGCAGGGATGGGAGCACCCGATGAAGACTGGAGGAATGAGAAGCTGGCCAGATTAAACCTAACAGAGTGGCAGGGATGAGCTGCAAGGTTGGGGGCACAAGATCCTGGACGATCTTCACATGATGTCAAGGAGTCTGGATGCTGTTCAAGAAGTTTGGAGGAGGAGCGTAGGTGTTTAAAGAGGAGAGAGACCAAAGCAGAGGTGAGCTTCAAAACATGGCAGCCATGTGGCCCAAAAGGAGGAGAAGAGAGGAGTGGTGAATGGGAAATGGAAGCAAGAGAAATGGGAAATGACAGGCTGGAGACAGAGTAGGGGTAGGATTGATGGGGCTTGGAGGCTGACTAGACGCAAAGGCAACTCTGAAATCTTTAGCAGTTTTAAAAAGCACATTCAACTCAGTAACCCTGATGCTACTTCTCTTTCTATAACAGTATCTTAAGAGACTATCCGTATAAAAATGAAATATTAAAACAAATAGGGACTTCCCCGGCGATCCAGTGGTTAGGACTCTGCACTCCCAGTGCAGGGGGGCCCAGGTTCCGCCCCTGGTCAGGAAACTAGATCCCACATGCCACAACTAAGAGCCCGCATGCCTCAACTAAAAGATCCCTCAGGTAGCAATGAAGGTCCCATGTGCCGCAACTAAAACCCAGAGCAGCCAAATAAATAAATAAATATATATTTTTAAAATGGTCCACATCAAGAAAAAAACCTTAAAAATAAATAAATAAAGGCTTCCAAAAATAGCTTCTCCATTATGGGCAAGGTTATCACCACCTGATTTTTATGCCTTGTTCTTAAGTTATTTCTGAATTAAAGCCTTCATCTTAGTTCATTCAGGCTGCTATAACAAAATACCACTGACGGAGTGGCTTATAAACAACAGAAATGGATTTCTCATAGTCCTGGAGGCCAGAAGTCCAAGATCAAGGCACCAGCAGATCTGACGTCTTATGAGGGCCCACTTCCTGGTCCTGTGTCCTCACAAGGTGGAAGGGACAAGGGAGCTCTCTGATCTCTTTTCATAAGGGCATTAATCCCATTCCTGAAGGCTCTGCCCTTTTGGCTTAATCACCTCCCAAAGGCCCTGCCTCCAAATAGCATCTCCTGGGAGGTTAGGATCTCAAATGTGTATTTGGGGGGCTGGGATACAAACATTCAGACCACAGCAGCCTTCATATGTCACACTCATTCATTGTTTTAATATCTGTGCCCATCCCACCTCCGTGTTGGCGCTTCTTTTGTTCTGCTTTCCCTCAGATCCATTCTTTTTCCTCCTCTCCCTGTTCTGTATCCTGGGGGACTGATCGTTATGTCTGCATCACCCACACTCTCTTGCCCTCTGCTGGTGGCACAGTGGTTGAGAGTCCGCCTGCTGATGCAGGGGACACGGGTTCGTGCCCCGGTCCAGGAAGATCCCACATGCTGTGGAGCGGCTGGGCCCATGAGCCATGGCCACTGAGCCTGCGCATCCGGAGCCTGTGCTCCGCAACGGGAGAGGCCACAACAGTGAGAGGCCCGTGTACCGCAAAAAAAAAATCAAATTGTCTTACCAGCAGGTCTAGTTCCTTCTCTAGGATCTAGGCGAGAATCCGTTTCCCTGCCTTTTCCAGCTCCTGGAGCCACCTACATTCCTTGGCTTGTGACCCTTCCTCCATCTTCAATGCCATCAACAGAGCATCTTCCCTCACGTCTGACCTCTGTCCTGAAACCTCTGTCTCAGACTTTGACCCTCGTGATTCCCACTCAGAGAAGCAGGAGAACCTTCCCATCTCAAGATCCTTAACTTACACCTGCAAAGTCCCTTTTGCCGTGTAAGGTAACATATTCACAGATTCCAGGGCCTAGATGTGAATGTCTTTTGCGGGGACATGATTCTGTCTGCCACAGAGAGGTTGGCGCATTTCTGACCTCTTTTGCTCCCTGCCTCGGTGCTCTGGGCCAGCAGTGCTCCTTCCTTGACAACTACAGCTCCAGTCAGGTGGCCTGTCTTTCACGATTCCAGCTCTCACTAGGCCCCTGTTACTTTCTATCCTCCCCCAGGGTCTTCCAGACCAGAGATGGTAATGGCATCTGCCATACTTATTTAGTGCCTCAACAGCCCTCTTTGGTTGTCTTAACCCTGCCCACACCTCTGAAATAGTCCCACCATTAAATTATCTTCAATTTCACTCTAATTCACACTTTTAACATCAGGTCTGGAACTGATGTGCATGTGCGCACACACACACACACACACACACAAAGTAAATGCAAAGGCAATTTGCAAGTAGGCCAGCTTCAGGAAAACAAGGAGTGGTTATGGTGTGCCTATATAGCAGTCATCGCACAAAGACCAAAGCTTGCATCTGGAAAATAAATCTATCTGATTAGATAAGGATGCAGAATAATAATCCCTCATTTTCTCTCAATTACATCCAGGGAAGGAAAATCACAGCCTGCATTGGTCCACAATGGAAACTTTTCTTTCTGATTTGCTTTTGTTTAATTTTCAGTCAACTAGGGAAACTGACTTCATGACCTAACATAAGCGATTTCTGGGCAAATGAATAAGCCACTAGCTGAGCTGCAAATGATAGCTTTCTATTCTTGCTCAGGCGGATGATTTTAAGATATTTCTCCAGTCTCCTCTTCCTGCCTGAGCAGTCAAACCAGCATATGAAAATGGAACGGTTGTGCTTATTTTTCCCTTCATAGGAAATATTTTGCTTCAACCAGCTTGTCTTTAAAATCTTCTTCTTTGTATTTCTGTCTGTTGCCACACTTGCGGTTGTCTCTCTGTCCTGGTTTAGGGTTTGGATTATCTGCCGAGCATTCAAGGAGGTTCCTTTTCTAAGAACTATTTATCAAAATCATAGAATTAAAAAACAGCGTTAACACCCTATAAGAATTCCTAAAAGGCAGCACTTTTGGGGTCTTTAACCTCTCAGTGATAGTTTCAGAAAATTGTTTGCCTTATTTCTCCATTAAATACATTTTCAACAGCTCAGCGGCTTCTCTCCTAGATTCATTGTGAAGAACTTACCACTGTGTTTCATTTTTTTCTCTCTTCTACCATTATGATGACAATGGTGGTGATAATGATAACTACTACAATTAATAATAAAACATTATATTTGTATAATAGAGAGTTTACAAGGCACCTACATACACTTTATATTATTTGATCATGGTCAAATCTGGTTGACATATATCATGAAACCAAATTTAAAACTTTTTACACATCTTGCTTAAATTTGGTTTAAACAATAAGGAACATAGAGTCAAAACACAGATTCTGAAAGCTCCTTCTTTCAATTGTTCATCCATCCTTTGAACAAATATGTATGGGTATTTCCCATGTGACTGAGTCCCTGCCTTTGGAGGGCTTACAGCATTGTGATAGGCAAAGGTCAATAAAGTTGTCCCTTGGTATCTATGGAGATTGGTCCCAGGATCCCCACAGATACTAAAATACAAGGATGCTCAAGTCCCTTATATAAAATGGCATAGCATTTGCATATAAATGACTTACGTGTAATGTATTTGCATGTATTTTGCATATAAAATATGTTCTCATACATACATGATCATATTTAAGGCATCTCTAAAGTACTCATAATACCTAATACAGTATAAATTCTATGTAAGTAGTTATAAATACAATATAAATGTTATGTAAATAGTTGCCAGGCATGTCAAGTTTTGGTTTTTGGAACTTTCTGGAATTTTAAAAAATATTTTTCATCTATGGTTGGTTGAATGCGTGGATCCGAAACCTGTGGAAATGGAGGGCCAACTTTTTTTTTTTTTTTGCGGTACGCGGGCCTCTCACTATTGTGGCCTCTCCCGTTGCGGAGCACAGGCTCCGGACGCACAGGCTCAGCGGCCATGGCTCACGGGCTCAGCCGCTCCGCGGCACGTGGGATCTTCCCAAACCAGGGCACGAACCCGTGTCCCCTGCATCGGCCCGCGGACCCTCAACCACTGCGCCACCAGGGAAGCCCCCGGAGGGCCAACTTTTAAAGAAATGCTGAGGAAAGGCACCCAACCCAGGACTGATGGGGGATCATAGAAGGCTTCCTGGATGCAGGCATACCTGAGCTTTGCCCTAAGGGATGAGCAGGATTTAGTTATTCGAACGAGGAAAGGCAGATTCTAGACAAAGGGAACAGCATCTGCAAAGACACAGAAAGAGAACTGCTCCACCCAGAAAGCATACCTAGAGCAGGGAATGGGAGACCTGAGGAAGGGCACATCAACACCAGTTAAAAGCCCTGGAAGAGTGAGATTTAGAAAAAAAGCAATCTAATAAAATTCCCTATATGAGATTAGTGTTAGTAATATTTGACAAAGAAAAAGGAAAGTTTGGGTGATAAAGATACCAAATCGTAATTCAGAGTTGACTTCCACAATTGGGCTACTACATTATCTTGGAATTTCAGATGTATTTCCATGTTTTAATTTAGAGGATTTTAAAAGTAAGAATGAGAAATGGAAGCTCTTGAATGAAGAGTGCCCCCTGAATCTCCACCACAGCGGCCCCCTGACTTGAGTGAGAAGCCAAGGCACCACCCCTGCCCAAGTCAGAGACGGAACATTTTTTGAGCTGTGACTAAATCTTTTCTAAAGGGAAAATACACAAATAAGAAACACGTGACATGAGGTACCCTGCCCACATCAAGGCATAAGCCCTCAGAACTCTGCAGCGGCCCATAACTTCTTGTTCCCCTTCCGTTCCCCTCACCTCCATGACCCTTCCAAGCCAGTATGTGCTCGGGTACAACCTTGATTAAGGACTTTTCTGGAAATCCACCAGGGCCCTTTCACACTTCTCTTTGGATGAAGTTTCTTAGGAGATGTTGGGATGTTTTCTTTTTAGGTGATTACTGTCTAGAACATAGCATAGAGTCTCAGACAGAGTTCAACATATAAATTAATTGAGGCAAATAAAATCCACATAGTTTCAGTGCTCTCAAATCTGAATTTCAGTTTCCAGTGGGGTTAGAAGTTCTCTCTGGAAAAGCCTGCTGTCTTGATGGGCTTCTGTGCCTCGCTGAGGCAATCGTGCACAGCAGTTTGTAACTGGAGCCAGGTCCTATAATAGGCACTTGGATGCCATCTAATTCAATCACCAGTCTCACGGAAGACATGGGAAGGTGAACCAAAGCACTCAGTGTAACCCCTTGGAAAAGATTTTTACTGTAATAGTTATTAAATAATATCTAACGAAGGTTAATTGTGAAAACAGCCATGATATATTGAAGGTCATTATCGAGTTGAAAATCAGCCTGTCCTTTGCTCCAGGAGGGCCATTATGGCCCAGGTGTCCTTTCGTCAGAGCACCCAGTGGCGATACCTGTGACAGGCAGAATTCTGATTCTGTTTTTCTGATTTTATTCGAATTCAGCCTCCCTTCCTCTTTCTCTCGATCTTTTAGCATTTGTTTCCCATAACAATAACATACCTGTCTCTAACAATTTTTGTAGGTCACCTTCACTGAAACTTCATTTGGTCTCCTGTAAGTACTGTTGAAATTGTTATGGTTTGGCTCCAAGTGCCTAAGGCAGTATTTCAAGAAAGCTTTACGGTATATGCTGAGGCGCACAAAAGCTGAACTCTCTGTGTCCTGGAAACGAAGACGGTCACTATAACTGAAAAGCAAAGCTAACATTCATTGACTCAACCGGGATTAACCGAGGGCCTACTTGTCAGGAACTGTGACAGGTATAGATGACACAAAGGCAATAGGTGCGTTCCTTGCTCGTGAGGGGTCTGGAGTCAGCGGGCGAAACCAGCCTGTAGAGAAAGAATTATGACAAAGCTAACCTGTGACCTCGGACCATTAGCCACAGAAATGGTGCACAGCTAAGTCTCTCATGAGACACAGACTGGAGACATGGATCGTTGTGTTGGCATAAAATTCTAAAGGAGCTCAATTCCTCACACCTAATGATCATCTAGGATCACTTCAGTCATGTATAATCATGTGAAATAGGTTCCTGTGGTGTGAGGGCAGTTAGCTGATTGCAGCCAGCCAGGCATGTTTGTGGAGACATCCAAGCAAGCCTTGAGCAGGCACTACCACGGCTTGGGGCTGAAGGAAGTCCAGGATTACTATAGTCCGTACAAAGATTCAGTTGAGCCAAGCCAAATACTTTCTATATGACTTTACTACAAAAATGCATACAATACAGAGTTCAATTGTTTTTTTCTTACAATCTAAACTGTTAACTGCTAAGAAATACTGAAACTTTCGGGAATTTCCTGGCCGTCCAGTGGTTAGGACTGGGCACTTTCACTCCCAGGGTCCTGGGCTCAATCCCTGGTCAGGGAACTAAGATCACACGTGCCGTGCAGTGCAGACAAATATATATGTGTGTGTGTGTGTATGTATATATATATATATATATATATACACACACTGAAACTTTTACCTTTACCTGCCTTGGCTTTCCAATAAGAAGAGAGGTTTTGGGCTCCCCTGGTGGTGCAGCGGTTAAGAATCCGTCTGCTAACGCAGGGGACACGGGTTCGAGCCCTGGTCCAGGAAGATCCCACGGATGCCGCGGAGCAACTAAGCCCGTGCGCCACAACTACTGAGCCTGTGCTCTAGAGCCTGTGAGCCACAACTACTGAGCCCGTGTGCTGCAACTACTGAAGCCCATGCACCTAGAGCCCGTGTTCTGCAACAAGAGAAGCCACCACGATGAGAAGCCCATGCACCGCAACGAAGAGGAGTCCCCGCTCGCAGCAACTAGAGAAAGCCGGTGCACAGCAACAAAGACCCAACACAGCCAAAAATAATAAATTAAAAAAAAAAAAAGAGAAGTTTTACCTGCAGGGCCTCAAGCAAGTTCAAGGATTTGGTAATAGTTTTGTTAAAGAAAAATCTGCCAAGATGTGAATAGAAATGAGTAGAAATGCAGAACTTGTTAGACTGGGCCAAGAAATGGCAGTCTTATCTCACTCCGCCTTGCCCCTGAGACACTGCTGTAAGGTTGTCAGTTTCCCCAAGGGGACCGCAGATAAAAGTATTTCTTCCACAGGACAAAAAAAGAATGCCTAGGATTCATCTTATGTCCTTTGGTTAGTTTCCTACACGTGACATCTCCTTGATCCACACAAAACAAACACACACATTCCTGAATTACCTCTACCTGGTTTGGGTGTGTCTGTCTGTCTGTCTGTGTCTCTTTCTCTTCCTCTCCCCCACGGCCTCCATGGCCTCCATTCTCTCTCTCCTCCCCTGTCTCTCTCTCAATTCTAACTAGAACTTGATACTTTAAAAATTCTCTAAGAACAAGTGGAGATCTTTAAAGTTTCACTTTAGTAATGCAGCTCAATAGAAAATAGCTCCACGGTGTGTGGGAAAAGAAGACTACATCAGAGTCACAACCGGTCTTTTTCTTCATCCCTGAACGGGACGCACATTTGCCACTGGTTCTATCCAGTTAACCGTCCCCCCCCCCGCCCCCAAACAATTCACTGCAATGTAGGAAAGGGACACTTCAACGCGCTGCAGCTGGGCAGCTGTATGGAGGTCGGAAGGTAAAGAGAACCGCTTCTCCCCCTGACAAACCCGTCTTATTCATCGGATGCTCAGAGGATGAAAGTGAAAGGAATCATATCCCAAATTTATTTACGGAGCTCCCTGTAAAATGACTCTATATAAGGCTGATATTGGAATGAAAGTTGAAAGTAAACCTTTTTACCATTTATGTCATTTCACAAGGAGAGATGGAAGTCTTGAGGCTGGGCCTGGACCGAGTTTGTTACCACTGACACTAGATCCAAATGAGTTGACCCACTTTTGCAATCTGCCCAGAACACCTGTAAGGTTCAGATCTATGACTGTGGCAGCATTTCCATCTCATTGCCTGACCAGCGTCCCACCTCAAAATTTTTTTTCTGAATTTGGTAAGATTTTGGACTGTTCCCAAACTTCCATTGCTCCCAGTGAGGCAGGAAGACTGTCTCCACTGGCACCCTGGAATGGACAGGGGCTTGGGAGAGACTGAAAGTCTTAGACAAGGGACTAAGGACCCCTCGGTTCAGCCAGCATCAGAGTTGTTTTCTTCTCCTTCTGAGGGGACCTCACATGGAAAGCTGCCAAGCCAAGAGGTCAGCTCAGGCTCCCAGGAACTCAATAAAAATAACATCCCTAACTCTTCCCGGAGCCCTATCCTGAAAATCCCACACCAGAGACGTCAGCCCAGCCCCCTGTGCAGCCCCTGAACCCCTCTGCTTCTCAACCTCCCACACAATCTTCCAACCCACCATTTCTCTCTCTCCGGCTAATTTTTTCTCCCTTAATTCTCATGGCTCTTAGTAGGGAGAAGGGAAAATAAGAAACAGACAAGAGAATGAGAACATCAGATTTTCTAAGTGTGACTGTTTCTATCACACCGCAAGATTCCTTTTGCCTTCCACAGGGTTCTTGTTGAAATGTCAGTCTTGAAACAGAAGTGTCCTCAGGCAGTGCTCTCTGTCAGGGTTTGAGTTTGGGATCAAGAGTGCTTATAACCCATTGCCGCATGGTTCTCAAGATGAGCCGTGTGGAAATGCTTCATTCGTTCACTCACAAATAGGTACTGTGCATCCCATACAAGATACACAGCCAAATGGGGCCTAGTCCCTGCTCTCATGTGTCCCATGATTTTCTTCCCCACAGTCTCCCAATTTCTCACCTGGATAAACAATGTGACAGCCTCACAACTTCATGTCCCTTACTCAGTGTCCCACTTTCTCTCCAGTCCACCCTTCATACTGTCTCAGGGAGATTCCTAAACACCACTCTGCTTCCCTGGTCAGCTTACCCCTTGTTCAAAATCTTCAGTGCTTTGCTGTCAAGCCTCAGGGTCTTGGCATATGCTGTCCTCTCTACTTAGAATGCTTTTCCTCCTCCTTCACCAGGGGCACTCCTACTGATACTTCAAAACTCAGTTGAGATGTCACCAACTCCAGGAAGCTCTTTCTGACTACCAGCCCCACTCTTTTAAGTTAGATGCCCCTCCATTCTCTTCCCTTAGCACTTTGTCAGTACCTCTGTCAGAGCAAAGAGATATTGAATCGTAATTGTCTTATTTACCCACTTTCTCTAACTAGACTGAGAACATGTTGTAAATAGAAGCTATACCATTTATCTCTCTTTACCTGATCTCCCCAGTAGACTGCCTAGCACATAATCAGTGCTCAGAAATTGTTTGATGAGTGAAGAAGCTCAAAGTTGAGGAGGGAAGACTGAGGAGAAGCATACTTGTGTAATGCGGTGTCATAGATGACATAGCGGGGTGCAGTGATGACCAAGCAGAGGGATTACACACTTCTGCCTGAGGAGAAGACAGGGTCTAGGAAGGCCTCCCAAGGGAAAAGAGCTTGGGCAGGCCTTGAGGAAGGTTGGGAGAGCACCAGGCCTATAGGGAGGAGAAGGCAAGAGAACAGTGGCATATGGGAGGCCCTCCCTGCCTCAGTCAGCACGATGCATCTGGGGAGATCTCCCTTAGAAGAATGATACTGGTGACAGTGAGAAGGCATTGGTGGGAGAGTATTGGAATAATCCAGGTTAAGGCCTGAATTGAGCTAGGAGCTCAGCAGGACCCCCAGGTTTCTGGCTTGGGTAAATAAATGGTGGTGCTATCACCCAGGATTAGGAATTGAGAGGACAAACTATTTTGGGAGAAAGAAACACCCGGCCTGCTGGTGTTGAGTTGGAGTGGCCTGCCGGACATCGAGGTGAAGATGTTTAGTAATCATTCGGGTATGTGAGTCTGAAGAGAGTAGCCGGGAATGAAGACTCTATTATAACAACTTCATCGGAACTTTTGTTTTTATCTCTACCATTTGATACTGTGCCTTGAGGTTTCAGTGAGGACTGCTGGGAGAGGGATAATTGGTCCCTCTTCTGCTACTGGCTTGGCTGTGTGGCCTCAGGCTAGCTGCTGGACCTCAGGCTGTGCCCGTTGCCTCCTGGGAAAGGTGACAGTTAGGGAGACCTGAAGAAAAATGGTGCAGACACTGGCCCTACAACTAATTAATTTAGTCCTGTCTTTTGTGATTCTTCTATGGAGTGTGGAGTTCATGCCAGTGAGGCCAACCTCTTCCACTGCCTTAAAACGGTGCTTCCAAAGGCCACTGAGTACACAAAGGGGGAAGTCTTTACCTTCATTACATTGGGATCCTTGCCCCTTAGGGAGTCCTTTTTAGATGGAGATGTCGCTTCCTTGCTACAATAAACTTGTGTTTGTTCTCCCCCGTCCCCCTTTGGGGGAAGGGGCTTATTTTAATGCCCTTTTGCCATTGTGATGGCAACTTTTTGTTCCTCTTCTTGCCTGGCCTGAAGCATTAACCTAGATATTGCTCCCCTGTAGGGAGTTTATTTGCAATTCTGTCTGCATTATGGAGTTTAGGCTGAGATCTGCTTTGTCTCAGGAACCCAACTAAAACAGCGTTGTTGCAAAGCAACTTATTGTGCCTTTCCTGGCTAATTTGTCTTAAGTGACTTGCACTGAAATCAAACATATTTTAATTCAAAGGTTCCTGGCAGTAATGGTACTGTGGGAATTACATGAGGTGCTCATGGTTGAACCTCTTTTATTCCAAATATCTATTCACAAAGGCTAAACGGGAACTGCTAATGGAACCCAGGCACTTCCAGCAATTCAAGAGGGATTGGTATTTAACCAAACCCTGGCAACCAGGTGTGAGCATGGCAAAGCTTTAGCAAGGGCATCACTCATGTGTGGAGAATGGAGTCATTTTTAATTCAAAGGACTGTGATAGAAAATACATCAAACTTGAATATCAACCAACCACTGTTTACGAAGAAAGCAATAGCATAATAGCACCCAGGAAAATTGAAATGATGCATAACAAAAATTCTCAGAGAAGCCCCAAAACAAATCATTCCATGCAACACTTTGAAGTAGATGCCTGCCTAATGTGTTCAATGAAAAAGCCTTAAAATATTTACTTCTTGATTCAAAGCAAAGATACCAGCTTACTTTGAATTGCAGTATCAAACATATTCCCTAATTTTTTAAGAAAATCCTAAATAGTTCAACTGTGGCCTCTGCCATACTGGCTAAATATAAGTGACATATCACAACCTCCACGGTCTGATATGTGAGTTTCTATAAAGATAAATAAAGTTTGGTGGTCAGATTCAGGATGTAGCCAGGGATTAGCCTCTCCTAAGAAGCAGCAGTCTGCAGCCAAATTGTTCAGTTGCTCTCTGGAAACTGGTCATCTACGGATGCTTCTCTAATCTGTTGGAAATTCGCAACTTGAATAAAACCGCCTTTGGCTGACTTGATGTCTCTTTAATTAACAGGTAGGAGATCAGATCATTGAAATCAATGGGGAGAGCACCAGAGACATGACACACACCAGAGCAATAGAGCTCATCAAATCTGGAGGCAGAAGAGTCAGGCTACTGCTGAAGCGCGGGACGGGGCAGGTCCCAGAGTATGGTACGTTTCACGTTTTGATTCACCTTTTTTCTGTTTCTTCTGTGTACTGTAAATGCCTGTGCTTATTTATAAAACTACATCAGTTCCCTAATTCTACCTAAATATATATTTAGTGATCGATAGCTATAGGTATATACACATGTGTATATTTAAGCGCAAGGTATATATTTCTGTGAGCTCTTTCTTTTGCTCCCTTATTTAGGTAATGTTGAAAATAGCAAATGTAGGACCTTCAGGGCATCTCTGAGTGTGCAGGGAGTTCTTGCCACGTTCCTATATTAGAACTTTTGTAGTCCTCTGTTCATTTGAGTCCACAGTAATTTATCAGGTATTTCCTAAAATGGCTCGTGCATCAGACTGTCCCGTGAGATGTGTAACCGGGGCCAGGGGACAAGCGAGACCAAATCTTCAAGGTGTGAAGATTAAAACATAAACTTCAGTTCATGCAGTGGTTGCATTGCCTTGGTATTTAGGGATATCCCAAAAAATCACTCCTGGGTTGTATATCTGGATGCTTTTGAGGAAGGCTTTAAAATGCATTTTAATTCATAGGTTTGCCATCAGAAATCTTTAATGGTGTTATTTCCCAACAGCCCATTTAAGGCAAGGCTGACATCATTACCTTAGCATATCAGAAAGTGCTGTGTGGTCTTTACATGAAAAACAGAGAAACCTGAGCTGGTCTTTAATTAATCACAGGGATTAACAGAGAGACAGACACAGACAGTTATCAGTACAGAGGCAGCGCAGAGAACACCTGTCCAGATTAGGGAAATAGGATCTAACTGCTGATCGAATGAATAGTTCAGATTGTTTGTTGATCTAGATAAATTTGATTTTCATTTTCGCCTTTCCATTCCCCAAAATCTAAATAGTACTTTTTCCTCTCAAATTATGCTTTCTGCCTAAGTTACCTAATAATTGACTGAACACTTCCTTATTAGCAGGACAGATATAATCCTGCATTCAGTTGAAACATCTGAATTCAATGGCCCTTAAATACCTTGTTTCCAGAGTGTTGAACACACCCAAAGCCTACAGGAAGGGCTGGTTAAGCCCTCACATTAAGAGTAGGACAGCATTCAGAAATTTCTGTAGGGTTGGCTGTACGCCCAAGGAAATATTTCATAGCTTCCCATCCTTAATACTTGGATCTAATTCAATAATTTTAATTATTAACATTAGCAATAAGCACAGGTCTGAGCCTGTGTAATGACACTGGCATTCATCCCTTTGTAAAGAATCTGAACTCTTGAAATAGAATACCTTTTTGCACCCTAGAGCACATCAAGGGATTCAGTAATATGAAACCGACCTGTGAGATTCTGTCACTTCTGAAAAAGATCTCGTCTTAAAGGTGTGTTTCACTCCATGACAAGACCTGTTATCTATATCCAGGGGTTCTCATAGAGTTAATGCTGTTCTTATTGTTCTAACAAATTAATCTTAGAAATTAGCCTGAACAACATGGCTCTCCTGAACTTTCTATTCTTTTTGTGGAATCACTATTTGGTCCCGACTCCGAGCACCCACCACGCCAGCTGCCACTCTGTAGAGAGCAGTTAGAATAGTCTGCCAACCAGCGTGGCATAACTCAGACTGTAATGCATGAGCATGAAGCTGCCTCAAAGCAAAAAAATGAAAACGTGTTTTTGAACAGCACAAAAATTCAAGATCATGTCGACATTATCCCATTAATTCTTAATGTCGTCTGAAAATATCTAGTTAAGGTTAAATTCCAAAATTAACCAACACAGAGAGTTTGAGAAATATCTGTGCACACTTTTGAGGGACCCATTGTCAATACTCTTAACTCCAGCAGTACTGCAGAACTTCTGAATGTATTCTTCTAAAATGTAACATTAAATCATATACACTGGTAGTGGTAGAGCTTGTCTGCTACTTTTGATGTTAGATTTGACATGGATTTTGACTGTAAAATAATTCTAGAGGTTATGTCACAAAAGAACAAATTTAAAAGAGTACAGCAATCTCCTTTAGGGAAGTAAAAGGATCGTCATAAACTAAGTAAACATTAGTTCTTCAGGAAAATCTAAGTCAAAATTATGTGTAAGAAACCAAGAAGGTTAGGGATCACATCAGCATTTTTGAGGATAACGCCTCAAATGGTATTTCTGGAACCTCACAACGACTAATGAGGAGGCTGTTTCAGGGTCCCCGAGACCACCCCACATTCAGAGATTTGCTTACGAGACTCCTGGGGCACAGAATTTAGTTGTGCTCACAGCTCAGCTTTAGGACAGTGATGTAGTAAGGACACGCCGTGGGATCATAAGGTGGAATCGGAGGAATCCACGTGCAGGCTTCCTTATGCTTTCTCTGTCTCCCATGAGAGGTCACCCAGAGAGCATTCTGCAAGAAGGCCTTTCTAAGGATAGCGGTCCCAAGCCTGCTCTGGGAACTTGTCCGGCACCAGGAACGAGCCACGAAGTGGCCACACATTCATAGACTATGCAGATGCCCCCAGTGTATGAGGAGTGCTCAAAGCTAAGGGACGTCACGATTCCTCCAGCATCAGTTAAATAGACTCTCTCGTGAAACACCATTTGCTTATTTTTGTTGTTGTCCAAGATAGGCTAGAGTGTATTTTAATAAAATGGGCAAGGGGTGCAGGTCACAAAACAACAGCAACAAGAACAATGAACGAAAATCTTTGAGCTTACTAGTAGATGTGACCAAGAACATAATCTGCTTCATCCATATGCACCCTAATGACCGGAAATCTGATTTTTCTGTCAACTATGAGTATAATCTTGTGTTTGTTTCCTTTGTTTGCCCTTTAAGATCCCAATCTTGGCATAAAATCTAGCCTTAAAAGCTTGTTAAAGGGAGTTATCAGAATCCATAGGAGATGTTACCTGTTAGGGAAGTGTGGAGGCTTAACCCAGCCTGGGCTAGAGTGAACTCTGAAGGTGAAGAGACTGGCAAACAGCCTCTGGAGGGGTTTAGGTGATAACCCCCAGCCCTCCCTCTGATACCTTCAGAATTCAGAGCAGCTTTGAAGCAAGACCCTTATCTGGACTTGTGGACACGTCAGGGAAAAGCTGATCTCCGTCAAGAGAAATACGAAAACTCTCTTGCTCAGAGCCATTAAGGTGATCTGTGACAGAGAGATAGATAAGCGCAGGTGCAATGGAAAGAAAAACACACCCCAGGTGATCTGTCAGATTGTGGACTACACAATCGACAGTGTGAAGCCAAGTGAGCTGAGGAAGGGAATAAATATGCTGCAAATTTGCCATCCGTAATTACCATGAGACTCATCGGCAGACACACCTCCGCCAATTCAGAGGCGAAAATCAGCAAATGCAGCCACGAGCGAGCATAGTGGCTGCTCCCAGGGGTGGCTGAGCAGCTGTGCGGAGGGTGGGGAAATGATAAGGGCTTCCGCGGAGAAGCTGCTTTCACAGTTAAGTCCTTGAAAGAGCAGCTCAGGAGACAGACACTTCAATTCCACTCTAGTCAATGAGAGCTTGGGTTCCCCCTCCCCTGACACATACATCTCAACAACTAGCAGGAAGAAGGAAACTTGACTCCATCATACTGAGGAAAGGATCAAAAGATGATACAGCAGAAGCAGCGGCCTCCTGAATACTGGTTCTTGCTGTTACAAGTAAATCTAAAAAGGTTAAGAGAAAAGAAAGCATGCATCCTGGTTCTAAAGCTGCACAGGAGTACATTATGCAGATTATCTCCCTGTCTTGACATACAGGTGTCCTTCATTAGCATTCAGGGACTACACGGAACATTTGCTTGATGTACACCCTGAGCCACGGAGCCAGGGCCAGGGTAGATAGAGGTGCCACTGGATGAAAAAATGTCCTCCACAAGCAGTTCAGACCAACGCAGAGCCTTGCCCTGGTAATATTTGCTGTTCAAATCTCATCAGAACAAAACAGAATTAGGCTTTCCCGTCTTGGTTGGTGATCTGACCTGTTGATTCTCTTAAGCAACATTACAGGTCTTTATGACAAGAATGCTGAAGTGAGTTTGATTGTAAATGATCTCAATGGTTTTAGGAGGCCAGGCAGGGTTCCCAGGAGGAAGCAAAATTCTCAGAATACCAGTGGCCCAGGGACAACTAACACCAAATGTCCACATCTCCCTTTGGGGAAAGAAATAGCCGATCCACGAGTTAGACCTCTGCCTGCACTTCCATTTTCAAAGTTAATTGTATCTTTGATAGGTGTTGAGTGTTACAGGCCTTTGGTAAATGAAACTGTTTACATTTTATAAGGATAATATAACTACATTAAGTAAGAAAAGATCTATTTGAGCCATACTATATATATTCAGACTATAGCTGAAGGAATGAATGGGTAAATAGTTAAAAGTCTTCCTTTAACCAGTAAATAAAAATGATTTACAATAATATTAGAGCACCAGATTAAGCAGTACCAGTCTCTACTTATATGGCACTAAGCAGCGTTTGTTTATTCTTCTTTAATAATATGCATTAGCCTGTGAATGTTATAAGCCTACCCCTATAATCTGTTTACAATTACTTGTTCAAATCCTTTCTTTCCTCTGATCATACAAAGGTCAACTCTAGACATTATACTCCTACCACATATTCCATGTAAGGCAGAACCTGTAATTAATACCATTAATTAATGTCATTACTATTTCCTCAACGAAAGCAGGATTTTTCTGAGCACCTACTATGTGCAAGGCACTTTGCAGGCACTGAAGGTAAGACACAGTCCTGGCCCTCAGTGAGCTGAAAGTCTAAGAATGAGGATACGTATAACGATTGATTCTAATAGTGTGGTGACTGATTAAAAGGTCTCAAAGGATCTGCTCTAATGAAAAAATTTTAATGGGTTTTATTAGTTATTCGTGGAATTTAATAAGTACTTTTAGAGTGTTAAGGATCCTTGAAAAGCACTTGGCTTCTTTAATCTGTTAAGCATTTCCTTTGTAATACTTATGCTAATAATTTGTACTTTTTCTGAAGAAAAGGACTTGCTGAGTGTGGATACATTTCTGCTTAGACCTAGTCTGAATTATTCTCATTTCCAAGTTAGTGAGATAAAACTCTATTGAGCAAATTTGCTAATCATTGCTCTTCCCGTCCTGTGGATCTCAGCCTGGAGCTCTGTAACCTCACAGCCTGAGGTGTCCGTGGTGCACGACTCTGTGCCTCCCCCAGACATGGGGAGAGTCTCTGTTGCCTTTGCCTCAGAGACCACGTTTATTGGAACTTTAAATGGTTCCATAGCCTTTGCACTGTTTCGCCTGCATTTTTAATAGGGCAAAAGGTGGCTCGCTTCAATAATAAATTCTGAAATTTAATTTCAGCTTCTGACATTCATGGTTGAGTGTATCTTCCTTTTTCATGAGTGGTTCCACAAATCACTCCAGTTCACCTCCACTGAGCCAGATCCGGGAAGAGGACAGGCTGTCAGGCAGAACCGTGGCTGTATCATACAGAGAACAGGGTTCTTCCTCGGCTGCAAGGCTCCAGACTGCTCTCTGCAGCATTTAGGGAACCCCAGGAAATTCACTAATCATGAAACTTCCAATAAGTTTCTGTTTCATGGAGTCAGACGCAGGGGGCTTCCTTGAAGGATACACAAGTCTGAAATTCTTTTCCCCACTGCTCAGCCAAAACCTCATTTATTAAAGTGCGTTCAGGATGGGGGTGAAAGCCCATTTCTTCACATAATTTTATTGGAAACCTTGGACTGTGATGAAATTCCTTCTTTTTTGCATATTCTCCCAACATACATTGTTCTCTTGCAGGGTATATTAAGTGACTCATTTCCCCCAGTCCTCACTTGTTAGGTATTTAAGACTCTGATAAAATATATTAGACCACGAAGTAACCAAGAAACCAACCAAGAAGAACCAGTTTAGCTCTTGAGGTCTGACCTCCTTCAGTTCCCTAACACATAAATTGTTGGAGGAAATGAGTGAATGAACAGATACCTCTCCCAGCCCCCACTGAGAAGGGCTCCACACGCATCTTGGAAAACCTAAAAATTCCAACTTCTCCAGTAACTCTTGCTGGATAGTTGTATTTAGGTTCTGGTAAGAACTTCCTCTTGCTTTCCCTAACGTGAAGCTGAGCTCTCCCAAGAGAGGGCTGCTTCCACAACAGTCCAGGGAGAAGGCAGCCTTCTCAGAGGCAGCACTGCTGAGCACTGTAAGAGCATTGGAACGGAACTCAAAGAAGTCACAAATTCCAGAGAGTCGTTTTTATATGGAGGGCAGGGGAGGAGTGGCGATCAAGGTTAAAAGAAAGCTTGCATCATGGTTTTAAAGCTGCACACACACACAGGACTGGGTTGATTTGGCCCAGGACTCTGTATTTTTTATTTTTTCGCCCCAGTCAAAAGGACTCTGTATTTTTAAAGTGCCACCCCAGAGAATCCCATGCCCCGGAGACAAATCCATGCTGGATTTGTCTCCTTTAGCACTCCTGTAAAGGCCAGCTGCAGGAGTTTCTGCTTTTTTGTTGTCCCCTGTATGTCTTGTCGACCTCTCACTCTATGAGCCGCAGCCCCTCAACCCGGCTCCCCCTTTGCCCATCAAATCTGAATCGCTCTCCATTCAGACTCGCAACTGTTAAAATTAAAGAAAGGAGACTAGATTTTCCTGCCGTTTCCATCTCAGGCTTTTTTGACAGTCTGAGCTCAGCTCCCACCCTCCTCATTGAGGACAGCCTGACCCTGTGTTCAGAGCATGACAGTGTTGAATCAGGATAAGCTTCTGACCCCTCAGCTACACCCATTATGAAGCTGGTGCTAAATGCCAAAGCTGTTTTCCCCACTGTCTGATTTTCTCTTGTCTCAAAAGAGATATGATACAGAAAAGATTTTGACCCCTCTGAAGGAGCTTGCCGACAAAACCCCGCTTTCCAGGTACTGAAAGTGGAGTTTAATACCATAAGACAAATTCCTGGGTAGGTCCAGCCAACTCCCATAACCAGCGAATGTCAAGTCTCTAAAGCATCCCTTCAGAGATGCCTGGGCCTATTGCCCTATCGTGGTGTTCCCTAATCACATAACTCACCAGCGTTCATTTTAAAGTACTCAAAACCCCTCATTTCTAGTGGAAGAATTAGTGAATCCGTAAGGCCAGATTTTTGTTATTTGAGAATCCTGCCTGCAACCTTGCTCAAAGATAGGGTTACCCTGATGTCCTGTTCTGACAAAGACATCCCAACATTTCTTTTTAACTGAACTCCCTCAGTCAGGACCAAAAATGCGATTATATAATGCCTGGCTTCAGGCTTGAATTACATGCTCTAATTGTAGCAAAATCTCTACACACTGAGAATCACACATTCTTCAATGTGCTGTTTGGGTTCAAAAAAATTTTTAACAGAACAACAAACATACGCTTAGCCTGGACTAAACAGCTCTTAGCTCTAAGTTAGCTCAGACACTTGCTTACAGAAGAATCTGTGTTTACACTTCTGGCAAAAGGTCTCTATTTTTTTTTGGCACACACTTTCCAACAGATAGTGACCCTGGCCTCATCAGGACCCTGAATTTTAGGACTGAACATGTAGACTCCTAACATCTGCATCAGATACGCCCAGCACAGGATGCAACTCTGTTTTTCACGTTTCACCATACTTTCTGCTACAGCCTTCGTAGCAATTTTTTCCACCATATTCTGGGCTCTTTGATCTGACCTTCTGGTCCGAGGTTTCCTAGCACATGTATATTTCAAGCCCAGTAAAGCCCACGTTTAGAACCAAATGAGAGCCTTCTCTGTGTGACACTAAAACCACTTGATGGTCTTTGTACAAAATTACTTGCATCTTAGCAGGGCTAAATGGTACACTTAATAAATTCTGAAATTTAATTTCCCCCCTCACATTCATTGTTAAGCGTTAGTTCCCTCACCCCAGAGAGGCTCTACTTTCCCTTTAACCTCAAATTGTTCATTCCCACCCTTGAGACTCCCTCCCCTCAGACACAGTCTGTGCAATGAAAAGCATCCCAGGGGGCGTAAGGGGACATCCACGCGCAGCGCTGTTCCATTCTGCGTGTTGAAGCCGTGGATACACAGCAGCATGTGTGGAGCGACGTAGGCATTCAGACAGGGAATGTCATCAGTGTATACTGGCAAAGCGGGGATCAGGCCCCCAAATGTCTGAGCTGCGTGGATTAAGTGCATCTGATCACAGTAACTTCACATCCCCCTCTACCTCGCACCGTGTGGAGCTGAGAGAACACAGCATCAGGCGTTGCAGGGAGCGGCTATTACATCTCCCAGAGGCCTGTCTCGCGGAGATCACTGACAGATAGTCCAGAATTTCTAGTACCCATCTTCATGTAGGTAAAGAACTGTAGCCCAGACACTGAGATAGACACAGACCAAGACAGCCGCTAAGAGGCTGGTTTCAGAGCACAGCCCTCAGACAGGTGAATACAGCCACGTAGAACAGGAAAAACCTGGCTGCATTTTTTTCAGCTTTATTTTTTTCCAGAAAATAATTACAGCCAGCAAGTCAACTGTGAACTTTGACTGTAAATAAGCAAATTGTCACAGGTGAAAAGAGCTGTAAGAATTTATGAGATTATTAGAGAAAACAAAAACATGGGCACACCATGTCTTTAATTTGAGGATTTTTCAAAATTTAGAAACGATTACTGTGACTTCTCAAATGACAGCTGGTCTCACTAAAACACCCTATCATTACGAGAAAATTCTGCAAAAATTCTGAAGTTACGATTTCAACAAGTTTTAAACATTTGTGCCTCCTTAAAAGCACCTCAGAATGCCTTCAATATTTTGAGAAAAAAAAATCTACTTTTGGATTATGAACGTAGCTCAGTCTTTCACTAATTTCACTTGCTGCATGCTTGATAGGGTCAGCTTTACTTAAAGTCTTTATTCTTACTGCCTAGATAATTTTTATTCAGCTGCTCTAAACGTACTAAGCAATCTTGATTCTAACAGTAATACTATATCTTTGTCACTGGTTCTGTTAATTCTAATGATTGGTCCTAGGCTCTTCCTCCCCTTCCTTTAGGAATGGTACCTTCCAGTCTCTCCATGTGCATGAAAAGTGACAAGCATGGGTCCCCATATTTCTACTTATTGGGCCACCCTAAAGACACGGTTTGTAAAATCTGCATGAATATTATCTTTCTCTAATGAGCTTTGGTTTTGCATATGTTTTTAACTGATGTATAATGCTCTCTCTTTCGTAGTAGCTTGTCTAATTATTGCTAGAGCTCTGGAAAATATTTATAGTTGAGACCTTATAAGTGGTAAGGATAGGATTTGCGGGTTCAGGAAAATAAGAGGTGCACCAATTCCAGGGGTCCAGCCTAGAGTGGCCCCAGCAGGAAGGAAAGGCCGGGAGGGTACGTATAGCAGAGGCAGCATTGGGTGAGTTCTGCCCCACACACTTCAGAAAGTCCTCCCTGGGCTTCAGTGCAGAAAAGCAAAGTATATTTCCTCTCAGCCCACGTTTGGCCAGCTCCAACCCAGGCCACCCTTTCTACACCAGACAGACAGAGCCACAGTCGTCACACATTTTAGCCCTAGGAACCCAGAACTCCACCTGGCATCATGCTATTTCCCCAGCCTGCTTTGTGCCAGTTATTCAGTCAGGACTGGATCTTCCAACTCACCTTCCTCCGTACTCAGTGATGCACCAAGTTTAAGGGGAAAAACACAAAGCTTTTTCTGAGGGTGGTCATAAGTTTGTATCTAAACAGTGTCCACCACTATTTCAAAATGAACATCCTTAAGTGCTGGCTGTATTTTAGACAAACATCCAGTAAAAATTCTTAAGGAAACTAAGTGTCCTATACATGTGTGTGTATATATATACACATACACACACAAATAAAGCAGAAGGTAGATGACAGCCTTGCAAATATTGTTCATGCAACTTTTTACCCCTCAACTACATCCCTAGAGCAGCCCACGTGTCCACTGTCAGATCCTGCAGTGGGTCTGTGAGTACTGCCACAATTTTTAAAAACTGGGATTTTAAAATGTCAATTTAACTTTTCAGCAGTAATTGATAGGCACGCTCAGTCCCCACGGTTAGCCGTGGAAGCAGGAATCAGACGACACACTTCTCAATTCTGGTTTGATTCTACTCCATTTACACTGTCACAGCCACGGCTAAGCATTTCTCCACCGAGGTCTTTTAAGCTGACCTTTTGAATGTTTTCTGAAATATGTTTTTCAGTTGTTAATAACCCTGCTAGTTGCCATCCAGGACTGGTTTAAATTAAGAATGAAAGGCAATATTCACTAAATGAATTATTGAATTGACCTACTGCTGAACATTTCCTTATCAAGTACGTTTATGCGGATGTGTCTATACACACACACACCCCCCATCACAATCATTCCCTAAAGATGTCTACAAAAACAGAAGTTTTAAATGACTCATTTCTCTGAAGTGTCTGTCTCTCAAGGATAAGTTATTGATCAGGGGAAACTTAAATTAGGACATAAAGAAGACAGTTGCAATGTACTGGAAAAGGTAAAAAGCCAGGGAATAGTTCTTGGGGAAATCTAGTCCAGTGACCATGGTTTAAAGAGGTATAGATTTCTGTTTCTGACAAAAGAAAGGTATTTGCTTGTCACATAATTTAGTCTGCATTCCACAGAGGTGAGGGGACCTGAATCAGTTCGCTAGAGTCATTAGCTAAAAAGCTTAAAAACCAAAAAAAAACCCCAAAACTGGAGGACTCTTTGTGGTCTCAGTTCAGCTCCACCAACATCTATCAGGCACCTTGCTCAGTGCTAGGGAGATAAAGATTAATGAGTCTCTCCCTATGTGCATTCCCAAGCAAGGAGGGGTGACAGGGAGGGAATGAGGTAATGGGACAAGCATGAACAGTATTGGCAAAGGAGTGATAACAGCCCAAGGGACACAGCACCCTAAATTTGCTGAGCAGGGTTGTAGAAGATTCTACTCTACCTAAGAGGTGACATTTTAGCTGGGCCTTGAGTGACAAGTGTGATTTCACCCATGTGGACAAGAGGTAAGGCAGCTACCACACAGACTAAGTAGGAAAAGGGGAGGGATGGGATGAAAGAACATTAAAGTGGGGCTCCACAAAAAGGACCTTCTCTGCCAAGCAAAGGAATTCGGATTTTATATAATCTGATGTCACCAAAATATTAAGTGGAAGGGTGAAAATACCTGTATTTGGAATTATGCCTCAGTAGTATTTAAATGGCTCTTATAGGAAACTGGGGGCAGTTAAAATGTAATTGGAAAAGCTGAAGCAAATGATGTGAGGACCAGAATTAGGGAAGTGGTGGTGGAAATTGCAAGTTGGGAATGGACTGTAGAGATATTTCAGACATTTCATTGATGGAAATAACCTAACTTCGTGAATAACGAATATAAGGGAAAGGGTCAGGGAACCGGATGTGGCCAGAGTTGGGTGGCAGACGATGTCACGTGGGCCAAGGGGCAAGTTTAGGAGTGAAGATATCGAGGTTAGCTTCGGACTTGTGGAGTTTCTGTTGCCCGGAGGACACTTAACGGGAAGCAGCCCACGAACGGGGAACTTGGATCAGATGCTCAAGGGCCGGAGCATTTTGGAAGTCCTGGAGTCCTGCAGTGGGATGAGCTCTCCCCCAGAGACCCCGCTGCATATAGAGAGGAGAATCCACAGGACACGGTCACATCTGAGTGGCAAGTAAGAGAAGGCGGTGAAGATGACCAGGAGAGGGCAGTCCAAGAGGCAGGAACCTCTTCCCGAAGAGAAGAGTCAGGGAAGCCAGGGTGAGGGTTCAGGGAAACTACCGGGAGAAAGGCCTCTGTGCGGGGTTTAACACAATGCAGGTGCATGGCGCTCAGTTAAGGATGACAGTGTGAGGATTATTGGTGGGTGGGAAATGGCCTTCAGCTGCTCCTCTGCGGGACCTCACCATAGGCCTTCCCCACTGGCTGCTCCACGTTCTGGGCCACACTGGGAATCCACCCAATGAGACCACAGATAATTAGAGCTCCTGCTTAGATCCAGTCCTGGGGTTAAGGCCTGGCTTTTCTGGTTTGATTTTTCAGAGGGCAGGGGTAGATAGGGTATAAAGATGAATAAGACACCATTTCTACCCTAAAGGAACTCTGTATGTAGGGAATGTTTAAGGAAAACAGGGTGCTCATTGTTTACAAAAAATACTCCTTAGGGACTTCCCTGGCGGTGCAGTGTTTAAGACTCCGCAGTCCCACTGCAGTGGGCACAGGTTCAATCCCTGGTTGGGGAAGTAAGGTCCCACATGCTGTGCAGTGCGGCCAAAAAAAAAAAGACCTATTAAAAAAAATACTCTTTAATCACACTCTTGTTGAAACCATTCTCAAATATACTGTGTGTTAACATCCCTGGATTGAGGTACAAAGTATCCTGAAAATGGTCATGCTTTATTTAATTTCCCTTTTCCCCTGACACATTTGCCCTTTGAAATCTGGATTCCATCATCAAGACTGTAGTGAAAAGTGTCCCCTCAGCGATCACCAGTCTCACCATAGTAACAAAATCCAGTGACTGATTCCAACCCTTCATCTCCTTGGGACTCCCAGTAAGCTAACACTATTGGTCAGTGTGTTAGCTGGATTTTTTTCTCTTTCCTCTCTGATTGCTCCCCTGGGGTCTCCTTCAACTCTCTTCTCGTGCACTGACACCCCTCCCCCAACCTGTCCCTCAGGACCTCATCTGCTCTCATGGTTCCGCCTGTCACCACCATGCAGATGACTCTGTTGTCTGTTTTGCTATCTCTGATTTCATTCCCAAGACTTCCAGCTGCCCTCTCGACATTGCTATCCAGATGCTCCACATCTGTGTATCCAAAATTGTATTCATGATCTTTCCTCCTAAACTACTCCTCCTCTTGAATCACCTGTTAATTAAGAAACCATCAACCCTCATTGTTGCCCAGCTCAAAACCATCCGAAGTGCCTTCCCACTCATATATATACAGCCGGTTCCCAAGTTTGAGTGATTTTACTTCTCTCATTTCTCACAAGGGCCCTCTCCTCCTTTTCTCTTGTCATTCTACTCCCATTCAGGCCCACTCCACTGGGTGAGATAACCTCTACCTGTTTTCCCTACTGCTATGGTCCATCTTCCCTGCTCACCGATGCCCGAGCAGTTGCTTGTCCTAAAGGACTGCCCCACTCAGAGACCTTTCAGACACACTCAGACACACACACACACACACACACACAGCCTTAAATGAGTCCTCAGAGCATCCCTGATTTGGCCCCATCCTAATCAGTCTCATCTCTCCTCTCCCACGGTATCGTATACGTATCTGTGCTGCAGCGCTCCTGGAACACTTGGCATTGTCCTGTATTTCCACCTTCATGGTTGGGCTCGTGCTGGTCCCTTGGCTTGGAAAACCCTTTCCCCAAATCATGTCCTCCTTCAAAAACCAGGTTGAAGGCTGCCTTCTCCACTAATCCTCGCCCAAATCCACCCTCAGAAGTAATCTCTCAGTCCTCTGAAGTCCCATAGCCCTTCACGCATCTCCCCTCTCCCGTCACTCTCTTTTGCAACCTGGTTATCCACGTCCCCGGAGTCTTTCCCCTTTATGGAGTTCAGATGCTGGTTATTACCCTGGGTTCTTAAAACAGTGCTTTGCAGAGAGAGTGAACAAGTAAATGCATGAATTCATAAAAGTCTTGCAGTATCATTAGGTCATCGTTCTGATAGCAAATTTCGGATAGATTGCCTATCTCTACGTCACTTAGTTGTTCTGGGGCTTTATCTTCCACTGTCATCTCATTTTGTGTCTAAATTTCTATTTGTGTTTTTATGCATGTGGGAGGTTACTTGTGTTTCTGGAGAAGTGGCTCTCTCTAGGGGGTGTCCTATGTGTCCCAGCAGTTCAGTCCCCTCTTGTCACTCAGGGGCCAGGGACCAGTTGGTCCCTGTGTTTGCAGACTCAAATTCCACAGGCTGCCAGATTGCTCTCTTCTGGCTTCTGCTATCTACCTCCTGGTGGGAGAAGCTGGTCTAGAGGCTTGTGAAGGCTTCCTGGTGGGAGGGGCCAGTGCCTGCCCTCTGGTGGGCAGGGCCTTATCAAGGGGCGTGTCTAGCCACAGGCTTGGCTGTGGGCCGGGAAGTCTTTAAGAAGCCTGTCTGTTGATGGGTGAGGCTGTATTCCCACCCTGCTGGCTGTCTGGCCTGAGGCGTGCCAGCGCTGGAGCCTACAGGCTGTTCGGTGGAGCCAGGTCTCGGTGCTAATTACCCAAGCTGGATGTCCGCCTCCAAAGAGTCCAAGAAGAGGAATGCTCCCTGATATTTCCTCCACCAGCTTTTATGAGCCCAGAGAGAGCCACAGCCACACCCCCGTCTACCCCGGAGACCCTCCAAGACCAGCAGGTAGGTTTGGCCCAGGCTCTGGTGTACATGAGACCTTGTGTGCGCACTCCAAGAGTGGAGTCTCTTCTTCCCCCAGGGCTGTGGGGCTCCTGCACTCAAGCCCCACTGGCCTTCAAAGCCAAATGCTCTGGGGGCTCCTCCTTGCAATATCAGACTCCCAGGCTGGGGAGCCTGGCATGGGGCTCAGAGCTCTCTCTCCTGTAGGAGAGCTTCTGCGATATAATTGTTCTCCAGTTTGTACGTCGCCCACCTGGGGGGTATGGGATTTGATTATATCGCGAGTGCGCCCCTCCTACTGTGTCTCATTGGGTTTCTTCTTTATGTCTTTGGATGTAGAATATCTTTTTTGGTAGATTCCAGTCTGTTTTATGGATGGTTCTTCAGCGGTTAGTTGTTATTTTGGTGTGCTCGTGAGAGGAGGTGAGCAAATTTCTACATAGGCTTTTGTTGAGATAAAAGGCATACGAGGATGGCCCAAATTTCCACTGACCATCTGAGCCTAAATCAGAAGTAGATGTTTGTTTGTATTTTCATAAATTCCTGCCTATTTGCTTATTTTCTTGTATTGCTTTCTGTTAAGAGTTGAATGGAGGAAAACTGGCAAGTCCAGTGTTCCAGGTAATGATTTCTGGTTAATCTAAGTTTTATTGTTTCTGTAAGGCGTTTTCTCTCAAATAGGTAGCCGTGACCTAGGTCAATCTAGCTACTCATTAGAATCACCTGGGGAAGTTGCAGGTAAAAAAATACCCGTAGAGGCTCCTCCCCAAGCCAATTAAACCAGAATGGTGCCAGGAGTGATGGGAGGTATGATGGTTTTTTTTAAAAAACGTGCCACAGGTGAGTGTACTGAGCAGCCTGAGTTGACAATCACCAGTCGCTCAGATAAGGAGGGAAATCATACAGGGAGGCTGTTACGGTAACTTAGGAAATTTAGGGATGGGGCAATGAGGTGCTGAAAACAGCGGAAGTGAGATACAGGAGAAGTGACAATAGCAAGAGTCTTGAAAGAAGAATCATTAAGGCTTGGTGACTGATGATGTGAAGGGAATAAGAATTAGGGAGAACTCAAAAATTATCCCCAGGTAAGACCCCAAGTATTTGGGATGGCACAGCCATTGTCAGGAAAAAGAAATGGGAAAATTCAGAAATGATGCTGTTGACAAGGCGGGTGACCTTTCAAGAATTTCTTCTCAGGGCCTCGATTTTCTCATCTGTACAAATGATAGGGTTTGGTTATATGGTGGCTCAGTTCCTTTCAAGTACTCGTATTGAAAGTAATGTGAGTGAACTAATCTGGGGTAAAAATCCATGTGGAATTTTCAGATGTGTGTGGACATTTAAATAGTGATTCACAACAAGGAGTTCTGCATCAGAGCCGTGCATCTTCAGCAGACGGGGTCTCCAGGGAAGAGCACAGAAAATTAGCGGTGAAGGAAAGGTCAGGAAAGCAGAGTGAGAATATAGAATTTGCCTTGTTGCCTGCTCCAGGCTCTGTGTCACTTCCCTGCTTACCCTGTGACAGGTGAGCAGTGACACAGTGGCTGCTGTCCCTCATCCCAACTTTATGGACACAGTCATTTTTCATATGACTACTTGGAGTTGCTGTCACATACTGGGTTTTCCTAGAGAAAGGTTATCTCTTATTAACATAGTGCCTTCAAAAAATGAACGGAGTCATTTTGTAATTCATTATGAAAATTCACTTATAGAAAATAAGCAGGAATTCTTAATAGCTCTTTTTATATTCAAGATGTCTTTTTTTCGTATAGAATGCCAAGAGGGAGAAAAATTATCTTTTCCAAGTGAAATACATCTATTCAGTTGGCCTTTTCCCATTATTTCTATCAATAGCTTATTACCTCTGGGCATACAGCAATCAATATCTTTAGCTTGTTTTCAAAGTGAAATGAGGCAATGGCCATGAAAAAAAAAACAAAAACCAAAAAAACCCACCAAAAATCTCACTTCTTACTCTGCATGGAAGTGAAATGTTGATTGCCTTTCAGATGTCAAATATGGTGAAACCAAATCCCAGTCTTTCGATACTCAAAGCCCTGGGGCACATAGAAACTGTATCTAGAAACCCCCGGTTGTGCTATGATTGGACCACAAAGATATGCAAATGGCCAACAAGCATATGATGAGCTGCTCAACAGCACTAATGATCAGGAAAATGCAAATCAAAACCATAATGAAATATCATCTCACACCTGTTTGATGGCCACTATTAAAAAAAACCCCAGAAAATAATAAGTGTTGACAAGGATGTAGAGAAACTAGAACAATCGTGCACTGATGATGGGAATGTAAAGTGGTGCAGCCACTATGGAAAATTATATGGAGATTCCTCCAGAAATTCAAAATAGAACTACCATATGATCCAGCAATCCTACTCCTGGGTATATATCCAAAAGAACTGAAATCAGGATCTTGAAGAGATACTTGCACATTCATGTTCACAATTGCCAAAAGAGGTGGAAGCAACGTAAATGTCCATGATTGGATGAATGGATAAAGAAGTGGAATATCATTCAGTCTTAACAAAGAAAGAAATCCTGACACATGCTACAATGTGAATGAACCTTGAGGACATTATGCTAAGTGAAACAAGCCAATCACATAAACACAACTGCATGATTCCATTTATATGAGGTACTAAATTAGTCAAGTCTTAGAATGTAGAATGGTGGTTGCCAGGGGTTGGGAGTAGTGAGGGGGCGTTGTTCAACAGGCACAGGGTTTCAGTTTTGCAAGATGAAAAATGTTCTAGAGGACTGTTATGCGTACGTAACACTACCGTGGGGTAGCCTTAAAATGAATAAGAGGGTCAATTTTATGTGTTTTTAAAAAAAAAAAGACAGTGCCACACTGGGCTCTTATGAGAACCAGCATCTCTAAGGCTTAGTAGTTCAAAACACAGAGGACTTACCCTCTTCTGAGCTTTATTTTGTAAAGTGCGCTGAAGTGTGATTCCTTCAGGGAAATTAGATGAGGAGCCCCGAGTTTCTTAAAGGAGCCATCAGTTGGAGGGAGGTGCTCGTTATAGTAAGATTGGTATTAGTTATCAGTTCTCCCTCTACAGAGTTTTCTGTTTTGCTTCTCTTGTTTCTCCTGTTAAGATTCTTGCCTTTGGTTGATTTTGGAACCGGTTGGCCTTGGAGTTCCACTGGGGCAGTAAGGAAGTAGGACTGCAAGTGTAGAAAAGGAAATTCCAGAGTCTGGTGATGTTTCAGTGATTGTTTAAATATTTCCATTCCTTTGTATCCCACCTCTTTTCACGAAGGCATCTTTCAGGCAGTAGCTCAGGTTCAGTGGCGAAGGGGAATATCAATTGTCCTGCCAGCCAGGCTACGGAAGCAGACAGATGTTAATAGAACACAATCCTCATTCCCCACCGGTAAGCTCACTGACCAGGGGAAAGCATTCCCATCCGTCAGGAGCCTCAGGTGTCAGGAGCCTCAGGTGGTGGCAGCAGCCCTCACCACGTTGACAGGTGATATAAGTGGAAACGCGTTGCCAGGTTATTTAAGTCATTGCACAATGGGCCACGAGGAGCATGGCGTCCTTTGTGCCTTTCTTTGACCTTGTTTATGAAAGATTTTGTGAGGTTATTATCTGTTTCATCAGTTAGCAAGCCCAGAGCCCTGTGCTGGCCCCTGAGAGAACTGTTCGCCTCCTGAGGACAAGAGCCACAACCACTAGCTCAGCGAGGCCACACTTCACACCCAGTGGTGCCTTGTGCAGCACTGTTTGAATGAATGAATGAGTGACTAGAAAGGACATATAGCAGTCAGGCCCTGCCCTCCGAGAGGTTATGGTCTACTAGGAAAAAAGACAAAACAGGCACTCCTAGGACTGAAGGAACTTAAAAATAAGAAGGATGTAGTACATACACACACTGAGATCAGAAGGATGCCTGCCAGAGTAAGCTGAGCGGGTGGGAGACTTTTTAAAGAAAGAATTCCGGGCTTCCCTGGTGGCGTAGTGGTTGAGAGTCCGCCTGCCGATGCAGGGGACACGGGTTCGTGCCCCGGTCCGGGAAGATCTCACCTGCCACGGAGCGGCTGGGACCGTGAGCCATGGCCGCTGAGCCTGCGCGTCTGGAGCCTGTGCTCCGCAACAAGAGAGGCCCCCGCACCGCGATGAAGAGCGGCCCTCGCTCGCGGCAACTAGAGAAAGCCCTCACAGAAACGAAGACCCAACACAGCAAAAATAAATTAATTAATTAATAAACTCCTACCCCCAACATTAAAAAAAAAAATTCCTACCCTTCCAGTCCAGCATTGCATTATGGAAATTAAATTATTTTCACTAACTGCAGCATTTTTTGCCTATGTTTATACTAAACTGCTCCATTTAAATATATATATCATGTAAAAAAATACATATATATATATATTTAAGAGAAGGTGCAAAATAAACTCAACTCATAAAAGATAGTATCGGATCCAGCTGATTCTGAGGCAGATCTCTCAGGAGGACAAACGTGCTTGAGAACTCAAAAAGCTAGAACTAAGCCTTTAATACCTCACAGCAACTGGAAGTTCAGTTTGGACCGCTGAACAGAATGCAGCAAAATCCAGTCACCTCTGTTTCCTAGCAAAGAGTAAACAGTTTTCAGCGGAAATGTTTTTCTCACTTTCTCACTTCTCATCACCCTTCTCCTCCATCTGATCTGTCCTCAATCCACCTTCCCCAGAAAATGGATGCTTCCACTTTGAAGCAGGGAAAGGACAGGGTGTGCGGGAAGGGACCCAACTTCTGCTCAGGCCAGAGACCCGAGAGGAAAAAATACAGGGAAGTGTCAATTATATTTTTCCAAATTCCTGGTTAATAGTTTCCTCCTGAGGGAAAGCATTTAGAGGCCTTAGCCTCACTTCTCCATCTCCAATTAGAACATATTCCTATGGCAGGTACCTGGCCTGTCTGTCCTCCCAGGTCCTCACTCCCTTTCGGGGCCAATCTGACCAGGAAAGGGAGGGGAGGGACCGAGACAGGACCCTCACCTGGTAACCAACTGGGTCAGAGGTGCCACACCCCTGGGGCTCCCTCTCTATCAGGTCTGTTCACCAAGTGTTCCGGGGGACCTACGTGAAAGGCTGATGTTCTGAAATGAACTCTTAAGACAGAAATTAAGAAAGGATGTATCAAATCTCAATTGTGAAAATGTTCCTACTGTCATTCTGTGGCTGCATTCGTGCTCCAGTGATGCCCCAGAGGGCATCATTTTCTGACATAACTTTCACTGATTTTAACACAATAATACATATTAGCTATAGACTATCTCAAAAGCAGAAACAATTGAAAGAAGGAAAAACTTCTTCCTCTTTTGAAAATGTAACCATTTTGTTTTGAAGCCTGCTTGATTCATTTGCCAGTCTGTCTACCTGTCCACAATAGTAAATATCCTTCTACACATCATTTTTCACAGCTGCCTAGCACTTTGTTGTAGAGGCTTATCATTCAACCAATCTTCTGTTTGGACTTCTCTTGTTTTTCTTGTTTTTCCACTATTGTGGAAAATACCGAAAAAATATCTTTGTAGCTATATCTTCCCATATATCTTTGATTATTTCCTCGGGATAACTCTGAAAAGCAAAACTATTGGGTCAGAGTATCTGCATTCTCACGGGAGCATAGATGAGGTCGGGGAATCATATGGACCCAGTTTGGGGAGCTACTCCTGGCTGATGGAGTAACCTTTATATTAAAGTATCTTTTCCAATAGCCAAGCATTTATGAGCTCTGGCAGAAGCCGTGTGATGGAATAAAAAGTGCCTGGAGCTGAGAATCAGTGCTGGGCAGGAAGGCCGGGCTGCCCCACATACCCCGCAAAACCCCTCAGGCCCTGGCCTGGTTCTCTGGGGCTCCCACACCTCGTTGCTAACATGGTGACATGGCTGAACTACAGGTTCTCTGACCACCCCTCCGGCTGGAGCACAAGAGGATTCCATTCAAAATTGGATACAATTGCATAGTATTTATGTGTACATACAGTTTGTTTTACTATTATTGTCCCTCTGTTTTGTTTAGTTTGTTTTTAAGCAGCACTGACAATACTTCTCAGAGAAGCGGAGGGCTGTATGCAATCTCATAACACACTTCCTCGACAGTTTAAAAAATTGTAGGCCTTTTTGGATACCTCAGAAGTTGCCTGTGTATGTGTATTGTATTTCTTTGGGGAAGAGCAATTAGTCAAGGGGAGGCCCAAGCCCAGGACACCACTGACATTATGGCTTTTTTCCAAAGTGTTCTGGGCGATAAGAGCTTTTCAGGCACTTGGAGAATGAGTGTTGGGCGGGCTTCATTTGCCAGTGGCAGACCTGACCTATAGCACTGGGCCTGTAGCACGCTGGACAGTGACAGAACCAGAGCAGGCTGATGTCCCAGGTAGGGATTGGCCATCACCAAGGATGCGGTTGTTTCTGACTTCAGAGGTATCTATCACCCGGCAAAGCAGTATTTTGAGGCGCATTCCTGTTGACTTGAGTGTGGAAATGCTTCCATTTGGGGAACCAGCTGAGTTGGTAATTTTTTTTTTGCGGTACGCGGGCCTCTCACTGTTGTGACCTCTCCCGTTGAGGAGCACAGGCTCCGGACGCGCAGGCTCAGCGGCCATGGCTCACGGGCCCAGCCGCTCCGTGGCACGTGGGATCTTCCCGGACCGGGGCACGAACCCGTGTCCCCTGCATCGGCAGGAGGACTCTCAACCACTGCGCCACCAGGGAAGCCCCTGAGTTGGTAATATTTGAGGGAACCAGTGGAGCCCAGGGTAACTAGTTATCACTCTTCCTGGTAACTATGCCTTCGCCTCTAAATATGTGCTGTTTTATTAAGAATGTTTTTATGAGATGATGTTTTCAAATAGGCCTCTGAGAATCCCTTAAATTAGATGAAGACAGATCAGACCTCCGGGAGAATCATCTCCACTTTGTAGCTCAGAAATGTAAGACACGAGGAATTCTGACCACACTAACCTACAAAGCTAATGTAGAAACGAACGTTTCCATTTCCTTGCCTTCTCCTTGCTCACTCAGTAATATTCCCAGCTTTACAGCAGCAGCGGATGGAAAACCCTGCTGTGTCACTTAGGTGCCAACCAAAGCAGACGTCCCTGGCACATCCAGAAAGAGCTGTCTTGTCTTTGTGCGAGCACCTTGACTGAGCTGAGAAGATTCATTCATGTTCAGTCGTCACTTAAATAACCACCCTCTTGCTTTTAGCAAGACTGGCTTAATTAGAAGAGCCTGTGGTGTGGAAAAGAGACTAAATGAATCAGAATACTGGTCAATAACATTGGTCTAAAACCATCAGGCAATTTAAATACAAGATCCCTAAGGTCCCGATAGGTTCATAGCTAAGGGTAAAAACCATTCAAGGACAAAATTGAGTATGAAAATGTTATTATACAAACACAGCTGTAGCACTTAATAGATATGAAATAGCTAGCAAAGAGAGTTAAGGCAACTTAAGATGAGAAACGTAAAATTTGGACAACCTCTACCTGGTGATTTAAGAAATTTCTCTATTGTAAAAGATTTATTGGCCTTTTACATGGGTATCAGACAGCCTTCATTATCAGTCCCAATTTGTAAAATGGTATTCAAAGAGAGAAATACTGGCATATTTCAGAGGTGAAAAGACCATAAGGTCTTAGAGCTACTGTATCATTGCCAAGAGCACAAGTGTGTGGAAAATTACAGATATAAATTCTGAAGTACATCCATGTTCAGTGAGACCCTGAATACTTGGAGTTCTCATTTTCCCCTCTGAACTGAAGAAGAAAACATTGAGCCATCCCTGCCACGTTTTCAAAGAAGAATTGCAGTGATAGTTTTGCTCCGCCAGCTATATTGATAGAGGATGTCATTGGGCACAGTCTGGCAAGCAGCATCCTTGGAATTAATGGGTTTTGTTTATCACGTTCAGATAGATCCGCAGCCCACCTGCCTCCACGATCGGGGTGGAGAGGAGGCGTTAAAGGCTGTTGGGGGCTCGACTGCCAGCCACTAAAACATCATGGAGTCGCGATTCTGTCTGCAACCATTTGTTACGGGCTAGAGGCGATTACAGGAGTAGGGACAGAGCCCCCGCCATGATTTATGGTGGAAGGACAGCTCAGAGAGGAATTCGGTCAAGCAGCATGGAAGGGCTGAGCTGCAAAACGGGTGTCAGCCAAGGTGGGAGCACTAAGTGAAATTTCTAGAAGGAAAAAACTTCAGCCACGGGCCTTAGCCCTACATGGCCTGAGCCAAAGATAAATGTAAGCTCCTCTCCTTTCTCATCTTCGCACTGTTTGCGGTTTGCACTGACCATTCCAGGGAGAAGCACTTCACTGATGAGACGGGTGACGTTGGGAGGGATCATGAGATCGATGTGATTATGAGATTCCATTGCGTCTTTTATTCCACAGTGTCTCTTTCTCATCATGTCTCGTCCTTTAAATAAAGGCAGCACATCATAAGTTTGAGGGGCAGAAGACAGAATAAATTAAAAATTGATTTTGAAGCCATTTAAAAAAATTTCCCAGCTTCTTTTATGTCCCCTGGAAATTCCTCAGAATGCCTTTTAGCTAAGAATAGAAATCGATGAAACTATTTACGTTTGCAACCCATCCTTGGGTGAATGGAGAACGCACGACAAACCACTCCCCCAACCCAAAATTCGCGTGAAATGAAAATCCAGTTTACATAAATATGAGGGTAGAGAGGAGAGGTATCATAGGAAGTAAAAAACTGGAGAGAACTTCAAATTTTTAAGTGTTTTTTTTTTCTGAGTAGTAAGAAATAGTGCTCAGATAATACACGTTTATATGTTATCCAAAGTGTCTCTAATATATTTTAGTAATCAAAGAACAAAGAGGAAGAAGAGAGAGTGACTCCTTCAGGGTCACTGATTCATTTCCTCTTGGTAATCATATGTAGATGTATGCATGGGTGAGATGAAGTATATGCACAGGGACTTTTAGGCATCTCCTGGGAGGGTCACTGTTCTCCACCGAGACTTTCTTCCTGAAATACTATCCCTATAAAAAGCAAAGCAGTACCCCAACTTAATATGTTCTGCGTATAGGAGACGTGCCAGTGAGGACCTAATAATATTCACATGGTTACCCATTTAATTTCAGAGCCTTCATTCCAAAATGTCACATGGGCAAGACTTTCTCTTGAACTGATTCATTCCCAAGTTAAAGTTTTTGGTGCAAGACACTTACCTTAGCACTGAGAGGAACAGAAAGATGAATGAACCACACATGTTACCTAGTAGGCATGACCCAAACAAGTCTATCAGTAAGTAAATATCAGCCAACAGGTGCTCAGAAGAGATGAGCAAAGTGCATCTTTCTCTGTGAGGTTATCAAAGAAGACTTCAAGAAGGTGGTGGCATTTGAGCTGAGCCTTGAGCGATAGGCTGACTTTTAGGAGGCCGAGAGGGAGTGGGGCAATCCAGTCATAAGCAAAATCAATTGAAGTGAGGACTTGAGAGTTAAGGCAGGAAGAGCAATTTGACTGGAGCGTAAGGTGCATGTCAGAGACACAGTGGGAGGGAGGGAAGGCCTACCGTTTAGGCTCAGGCCATGCCACGGAGGCCAGAAAACAGACGATCAGAGCAGTGGGAGAGCAAAAAAGAGGCTGGAGGTGACGGCAGCAACGGCAACGTGACAACCACCGCAGCGTTGTAGATGAGCAGAAACAAGGGCCTCAACTGGGGCGGGAGTGGAAAGGCAGGCAGAGACACAAGGAACTGCTGGGAACCTTATTAAGGGAAGGCGAGGGAGGACAACCCTGAGGCTTGGCTCCTGAGTGACTGACGGGCAGAGGAGAGAAGTGGGGGAGTCAAGATGGCAGCAGCTCATCATTAGAGAATCCAGGAAGGCTCAGCGGGCTCCTGAAAGGCAACATGCTGCCGTGGAGGGTCTAGGCTGGCACAATTACAGGCTCACCAGGAGATAATCTCGTTCATTTTCTTCTCCTCAGGCAGTTCCATGCCAGAGCCTGCCTGGACAGCTGAGCTAGACAGACATCTAGGAAGGGAAGGATGCAAAGCTGCTGAGTGTTTAGTAGAGCCAATATCATAAGACATATATTAGAACTCGGTATGGGAGGGCTGCTGGCAGGGAAGACCTAAGGAATAGGGAATGGAGGAGAGGTCACATCTTCCATCTAGATGCTAAGTTCCATGGGATAAGGCTGCAAGCACCCTGCATATCCCTATAGAGGTTTGCTCCTTGCCTGAAAGCAAACCACCAAGGAGAAGACAGGATGTCTATCTGTTCACCAACAACCGAGCACTGCCAGACCTTGGGGGCTAATAAGGGAGTTGCCATAGTCACCAAACGTTTTCAATTACAGGAAAAGCCAGCTTGTTTCAGAGTTAAGCTAGAATGCATCGATTACAGAAAAACTGTATATTGATCTAGCCCTGGTTCCAACTAGGAAAATTTTTAAGCCAAAAGGAAAAAAAGAGAAAGAAAGAAAAAAGTGCAGTAGACAAGGGTGAACTAGCTATGCAGCTGCGAAGAAAGCAACTCAGTTTTTCCCTCATGCTGTTTCATGTATTAAAGTTAGCATAACATGATGGAGAGACAAGCACGTGATGCTACTACAGCTTTTTTCTTTGAAAGAAGAAACCTCAAGTCAGTCTTAAGGGAAGTTGGTCAAAGAAATGGTAAAGCAGGAAGGTCAAGTTATCTTGAAAAGTAAAATCGTTTCTAGTTCATCTAGGCTTATTAATTTTAAAATTAAAGCACTTTCACTCCATCCATACTCTTTACTAAGAGACTTGAACATAGCCGTAAATGAAGTGGGCTCTGATTAAATGAATCTTCCCTCTCAGATGAAGGCTTAACCCATGGATATACATAACCATAAAATTGTTGACTGGAACTGAAAAGGCTCATGAAAATGTCCTCATTATTCAGGTACTTTCCCTCAAAAATAAATTTCTAAGGCATTTTTCCATGTCTTTCCTACCGGTCAGTATATAACTCTATTAATGGGCTTAACAAATTGTAGCGTACTTCTTTCTTTAGGGGTCCTTCTCCCTTCATTAGAATGTGAGCTCCACAGGGTCGGAATGAACATGGCTTAAATTCATTTTCATATTCCCAATGGTGAGCACATTGCTCTGGCTTAGGGATATGAATAGGCCACCCTGTGTAGTAGAATGAATGGATGAATGAATCAAGAAATGAAAGCATATCAGACCCCCAACCAAAGATCCTTACCTGGCTGTTGCTGTCCCACATACCTAGGTCTCCACCACTTAGATACATCCTCAAGCTTGTGAGGGAGACTTCGCAAATGAAATCTCTTGAGTCTTAAGTTTCCATCCACATTTGACCTTTATCCCCACTTGTAGCCAGCGATGGCACTGAGGTCTTTTGAATGTCAAATTGACTTTGCCATTTATTCTCGGACTCCATCTCTCGGAGGGAACCTCTATTTGCCAAATACTACCCCCCAAATGGTATGCTAGCTCCACAAGGGCACTGACGTTGTACTGTTGACCAGTGTGTTCTAGTGCTACCATCTAATAGTCACTCTAAAGACATCTGTCAAATGAGAAATTAATTAGAGATTTCTCAGTCTGTTGGCGTCCAACCAGTCCTCTATACTGCTGTGGAAAAAAAAAAAAGAAGACGGGAATAAAAAGGTATACTAGAGCTCTGCATTAAGATTGAGTGGTTTTCTACTGTTCAGCAAAAGGTGGAGCTGGAGTCTGAGGAGACGCTAATGCCACTGCGGGCAACTCTTTCACCGTGTCATTCTGTCCCTGGAAAGGCAGTGACAGCAGCCAGTCTGTCTTTCTCATGGCAACGTTTCGAGAGGAAGAAAAAGTCTCTACTCTCGTGCTACACACATACACACACACCCTATCCACACACACAGACACACAACACACACACAGACACTCACCGTATGCACAGAGACACGCACATAGACACGCATACACCTCTTACTTAAAGCAGCAATGTTTCCATTTAGAAATAGTTGTTGTCAGTCTTAGTTACTAAGAGAAAGAATGCCCTGGGAGCTCTGGATCCTGAAAAGGGAACATTAATAGTGCTGTAAATTTCAGGAGGAGAAATATTATCTTAATGAATGTTTCTCATAAAATAATGGAATAAAGATGACCTCCTCATAATAGAACTACAAGTTATGACACAAATTACCCTTTTTTTGCCCATTTACCTTTAATTAAGCTGCCCCTGGAAGATGAAAGAGTAAACAGAATGAACTTGAAAGAGAGAAGATTTATACCTGAGTAATTGGCTTGATCCATTCATTGTTATTTTTCTTTTTGCATTTGCTTTAGGTTAGAGTTTGGCAAAAATCAAACTTACTAAAAGTAAGTTATACCAAACGTGCATCACTTCTCAGTTCGTAAGTCTTTGAGACTGAAACTTACGCCTCTTAAGGTTTACAATTATTTCCTCTCAGTAAAATGAGGATGCCTGTGTCCTAGGGAAGGGCGTTGCCAAAAATAAAGTGCAAGACTGATTAGCCCTTACTCTTTCCTAAAACAGCAGTGTGACAAGTTGACCGTGAAGACACTGGCCACACATCAGTTAAAACGTCTTTGACTCGCTTCATTCAAGCTTAGATGCTAAAAAGGAAGAAAGGGCTAACAGTCCATCCTCTAGGGCTCTCTGAATCCAGAACCCTAATCCAGGTTGCTGGTTATTTCAAGTGGATATAAATGGAGATTTGGACCAATCCTTTCCACCCCCAGAGGTCAAGAGAGCATCTGTACTTCTAAAACAAAGTATTCTGAAACTTAAGTTCCCAGCGCAACTTTCTCTTTAAGAGAAGGCTGATATGAAGCTCCAGAGTACAAACTCTCCACACAGATGTGTCCCATCTCAGACTGAACCTGCCACACACACAAACAGTAGGGTCCATCCACCTCACCTAGGGATATCCAAAGCCTTTTAGAGCAATGTCAGTGACTAAAATGTAGCCCCCAAATTTTACTGTTTTCAAAAGTTCTTGTCACGTAGAACAGGTAAGAAAAATAATATATTCCACTCTATATAGTGTCGTTATTTCATACAAGGCAACTTTAAGGAGTTTAAGAACTTTAAGAAGGCAAGCACTTAACATTTAATAGTTACGAAAATTGAGGCCCAGAGAGGTTTGCCCGAGGTCACACAGCTAGTCAGCAATGGACAATGTACTTGGACCCATCTTCTGACTTCAGAGCATAGTGTTCTTTTCACTAAGTTGTGTGTGCCCTCCTGGCCTGATTCAAAGGCTTTATGCAGCTTTTTTAAGGGGATGCTGGTATATTCCTGCATATCGTCTACATTGATGTATTGATGGAGTCCTGGGTCTTGAGGGTCTGGAAGTTGTAAGCTGCATTTTGCAGCTCCAGGGATCACCAGCTATAATACTCTGGATATGGATAAAGCTGACTCATTCAGAGTAACTCCAGGAGATTCAGTCCAGTCAGGCCTTCAGAGAGTCTCCAAGGGACAAGGTCTCTGTGGTCAACCAATAATAACAACAGCATTTAATTCACTTTGCATTTACTTCATATCGACTATGTGTCTGGCATTCTACGGGTGCCATGGTTGAGCTCTCTCAGACTTCATAACAGCTCTGGGGTTGGGTACCACAGCTTCTCTCACTTTACTAAGAAGAAAGACAAGGCTGGAGAGTGCTGGTTAGCCTTGATCAGGGAGGGTGACCAGAGACTGGATCCAGAGCAATTTGACTCTGCAGGCCAGACTTCTAAAGCCTGCATTACAACAGCGCCGTGGAGTTCATGCCTTCTTGATCAGCTGTAACCCACCGGAGACTCGTGAAATTCAACTAGACTCCAGGCCATTATAGAGAATACCATCTGAAAAAGCAGCAGCCAGCCCGCATTGGCTCAGGGCCTACAACATGCGCCGAACAGGAAAGGGCTGCCATTTTATTAGCCCAGTGAAACTCTCCTCTTGTTGGGTCATTTATCAAAGCATGTAAATGTAGCCAAAGAACATACTCCTCGACCACTGGGAACCTGAACAAAGGCCCCATGACCCTGACGTTTTGGGGTCAAGAGCAAGGCAGCAGGTGTTCGCCCTGCCTGCAGGCTGGAATCGCCTGCCACGCTTTACAAAGAACCCACCTCTGAGTCTCATCGCCAGAGTCTGGGGCTCGGTCCCCGGTGTGTCTGCGGGGGAGAGACCCACTGCTCTACCTGGAGCGCAGGCGGAGGAGCCTCCCCTCATTCCCAGTGTGGGGACCGCCATCTGAACCCGGGTGGGTGACCTTGCCAACGCAGGGGAAGTTGAGCAAGGCGTAGCGTGGGGCGCCCCTCTTCCCGCCTCAGGACTGAGCCGGGCGGGGTCCGTGATCGCTGCGAGGAGGAACAGGCCACCAGGGGGCGCCCATCCTCCGGTCCGCGGCTGGGCGCCAAGCTCGCCTTTCTGCTCATTCCTGCGCTGTGGTCTGGGGAGAGAGTGGGAAAGACCTAGAATTGTGCTCTAACCCCTTCCTGCTTGCAAGGTGACCCAAAGGAAGTCGCTTACCCTCCGGCACTTTCCCCTTTGGAAAATATATACAAAATTAACTGCCACCCAACAAGCCCCGGACGGGTGCCCCAAGAGCACCAGTGGGAGATGTCTCGGGAATACGCTGGCAAAAGCAGCCCATTGGCACGGATTATTATCATTACGAATAATGACTTACCTGCTGAAGTCTAGTGTCTATATTAGAACGGCAGCATGTGTGCTGGGAGCTGTACTCTAAATGACTCTGCCCACACATTAATGTAAGGATTAATCTCCCAACCTGCAGAACGGTATTAGCAGGTCACTATGAGGTCCATCTCTCAAAACTGCAGACTTAGAAAGCAAACCTCAGGTGACAGCTACGCGGTCGGGTCCCCTCCACCGAGGGTAAGGCCGAAGAATTAGCAGAGTCGTAATTACTCATCCGCCAGGGTCTACAGACTTCAAGGCTGAGCCGGAATGCAGGAAGCCTATTGCCCCGTAAGAACACACTCCATTTTTCAAGCAATTTCTCCAGTTCATTTGTTTCAAGCCCCTTTGAATTCCTCTGGCATAATCACCCTACCCTTTGTCAACACAAAGTGATTGTTTAAACGACTCAATCAGATCATGCCCTGGGCGACTATTTCCGATTATTATGATTTACTGCCTGTTTAGCACCAACGTGCCCGGCACCTTCAACAGAAGGGGTAGCTTCGAAAATGATTTCTCTTTCTGCTCCGGAGGCCCACAGAATAAAAATAGCCTTCTCAGAGTAAAGGAAACATTATCCTCCCTGATGAGGGTCAGTGACTAAGGACGTCTTGGGAAGGAGGTTTAATTTCCCAGATGAAGTAGAACAAGACTTTCTCACAGCCATCCATCCTCCTATTGATCTAGGGCACAGAGTAAATTGATTAAAGAGAGAGGAGAATATTCCCGGTTTTTCACCAGGCTGGGAAGAGATTTGTTGTGGAAGTCACTTAGTCCCATTGAAGGTAGGAATCCGGTATTGTTAGTCTGAATTCCCAGCGTGGCCCCATGCTGGCACCTTTGGGCACTAAACAAATGCTTATTTAATTGATTGATTCAAGTGTGAGAGGTCAGACCACTTACAATTCCCATCTCTAATCACATGTACAATTTAGGGAATGGAAGTTTTTTGTAACAGCTCTTCAGGGAAGAGCCTGTCATTGTTTTAATTCTTCCCTCAGGTGGTTGCCAGAAAAAGACAGGAGCCAGGTACTGAGTGGTGGTTTCTGAATGGCTGAGGATCTCAGGAATGTGTTGACTAGATAAACAGGCTCCAAGTTCTTAATAACAAGAGCCAGCTAACTTACTGATTTTTTAAGAAGTCCTGTTAGTGAATATTAAGCATCAAATCATTTGTAAAAATTAAAAAGCACTATCTAGCAACACATCCCTCAGATACCCTCTCTCCAGTCATCCCTGAGGTAGACAAGGAACGGTTACTGTCCTGTCCTGAATGAAACACTGAATGGTTTCCCTGGTGTTCACTGTGCCAGTAACGCGGCATGACTTACGCTTGGTTAAAACACCACTAACTTAACCAGCAGTCTCTCGAGCATTCAGAGACAAAAGTCAACCTGGGAGGCATAGAAATTCTTACTCTTTCTGGAACTATCATTCACTTGAGCATGCTGGTCACCACTGTTATTTCTCATCTCAACTTCAGGAAAGTGCCCCCTGCAGTTCACAAAATGATCTCACCGACTAAATTGTGAATGTTCTGGAGCACCGTTTCTCAAACTGGGGAGCTCGTTAAAATGCACGTTCTGATTCCTCAGGCCTGGGGTTGACGCCTGAGATGCTGTGTTTTTAGTGGGCTCGCAGGTGACGCCAGTACTGCTGGTCCATAGAACAATTTGAGCAGCAAGGTTTTAGCAATTCATACAAATTTTTTTCCTACAAATTGTACATAGTGTGTAATATCATTACATTTTTTTTCATTTAGGAAGACAGTACTACAATAAAATGTAACTGAGTTGTATGACATCAAGTGATGTCACCTATACAGACATAGATACATATACATATATATTTATTTCAGGTATACCAGGTCTCGCCACATTTCTCTAAATTATGATGGTTGGCTGCGGTTCCACTTTCAAGAGAAGGGAATGAGTGATCTCCAACTGATACTCATCCTTCATTCAATTGCTATTTATTGAACACTTAGTATGTGCCCAGCACTGTGTTAGAAACTGAAGTTACAACGGCAGACAAGACAGGTCACTGTCTCCGTCTAATAGGATTTGTATTCGAGGAAGAGAGATACAGAGATTGAGGTAACTGTTGTGAAAGAAATGAAGGAGCTGAAATAGAAAATGACCACTTTGGACAAGGTGGTGAGAGAGGCCCGTCTGAGGAGGTGACACTGAAGTTGAAGGGTCTGCTCATGTGAAGCGACCCGGGGCCGAGTGTTTAGGCTGCAGCTGTGCTCACAGCCCAGGCAGCAGCTCCTCCTTGGCAGCAAGTGTGTATTGAACAGAAGGGGGCTGCTGCACAAGCTTGATCCTCAGTCTGCATCCGAGTCTGCCTCGCTGCCAGCAATTCACCACCGACCCCTCTGCGCTCAGCTGCCCACATCCTTTCCCGAGCCGGCCTCCGGCCCCCCTGCCTGTCTGCAGCCCATCCAGCCGCAGCACTAGCGCTCTCTGCAGGGGTTGCTGACACAGGAGGAGTTTTCTGCTTGTTCACAGACCCACGGAAATCTGAGGCCCTGATAAACCGTCATCCGCGGTGATAGTCAAATAGCGTTTCTAGTATTTCTTTTCAGTTTAATTTTATTTCGGAAGAAGTGACTCCAACAAAGAGCCTTGTTTTTTGCTCAAGTGAAATTAAACCTGCTGGAAGTCGGCCATTATGAGACCAAAATGCTGCAGAAATTGATACTCACTGGTTTGTTTCTAGGAAAAACAGGGACTTCGTTTGCAGAAGGAAAAAATTCATAAGCAGTCTTTTTCAGAACCCAGTCAGAACTCTGCTGCTTAAGGTAAGGCAAACTCACTGCCTGGATGAATGCCTCCTGGGCTCTGGTTCCTTCTCAGGTGGACTATCCAGGAGGAGGATCTACCAGGATCTGTATTCGTTCATCCGGCTCCGGGGCTATAGCTCTACTCCCAGCACCTTCTGTAGGGAACAAGTGATAAAACTCACCTCTCCTTTTTGCTCCTCATGGGAACTTTAAATAAAAGTAACAAAAAGGGGCTTCGCTGGTGGCGCAGTGGTTGAGAGTCCGCCTGCCGATGCAGGGGACACGGGTTCGTACCCCGGTCCGGGAAGACCCCACATGCCGCGGAGCGGCCGGGCCCGTGAGCCATGGCCGCTGAGCCTGCGCGTCTGGAGCCTGTGTCCCGCAATGGGAGAGGCCACAGCAGTGAGAGGCCTGCGTAAAAAAAAAAAAAAAAAAAAAAAAAAAGTGACAAAAAGGCTAAAAGGGTGGAAGGGGATAATCCCTGGACAGGCCAGTTAGCCTCTCTGAGCCTCAGTTTCCTCATCTGCATAATGGAGATAATGCCAGTATCTACATCAGAGGTTTTCTGTGAAATTTGAATGACAGAATGCACACACAACATTTAGCACAATAGTAAGTGCCCAGCGAATGTTAGCTGTTCTTTATCGTTGTCATTATTATTTACATGTGCTTACTATGTGCCCAAAAGTGGGATAGATGCTCATTTAGCTTTTACAAAAGTTTCGGTAATTTTAATTTTCATAACAGATATCTGAGGTAGTTATTATATCACGTAGGCTCAGAGAAGTTGAGTGCTTTGCCCAGAGCCACAGATCTGGTCAGTAGTAAAGCTAGGATTTAACTCTCTACACTGCCTCGACTCTAGATCTCTTTTGCACCTCCAGTGTTCATGAATACTGACATGACAAAGGCAGGCTCAAACCCTCCAGTGGTTCTCCGACACCTGCAGAATGGACTCCACAGTCCTTCACACGCCAACAAATGAAGAAGCCTGCCATTGCCTCTTCTCCTATCACCCTACTCCTCACGTCCTGGGACAGTCTATTTGGAGTCCCCTCACATACCCCGGGCACATAGCACAGAACTTGAACAAATGAATGAGTGTGTGGAAGTATGAATGCAGGGAAGTCAAGATTATGTGGCTAACCCTGGAAAACAATGAAAAGTTGAGTTTGGGGGTGTATGAAAGGGAGAGATGCATTTTTTTCGTTTTTCCAAGGTAAGCAGAAGAGAAGCAACCACTTGAGAGAGAAAGGCTAGTTATTGAGGAAATAGGGGATGACGTTGCTGCTAATAATAAAACTATAATCAATCTAGTTTTCACTTGAAAACCATTTTGTCAGGGAGGCCTCCCTGAATCCCTGAATGAGGTTAGCTCTCCATTAAATGCTTCTGTAGCATCCTTTACTGTTTTAAACTTTTCTTTTGATGATATATCACATCTGAAACCACTCATTCTATATCTGCCTCATATAACAAGCTCTTCAAGGGCAAGGACATCATCCTTGTTCATGCTGAATTCACAGCAATTAACATGGTGCCTGGCACAGAGCAGATGTTCAATAAATTTTTTTAAAGTCAATTTATTTATTTTTGGCTGGCGTTGGGTCTTCGTTGCTGCGCGTGGGCTTCCTCTAGTTGCAGCGAGCGGGGGCTACTCTTCATTGCGGTGCGCGGGCTTCTCATTGCACTGGCTTCTCTTGTTGCGGAGCATGGGCTCTAGACGTGCAGGCTTCGGTAGTTGTGGCACGCGGGCTCAGTAGTTGTGGTGCACAGACTCAGTAGTTGTGGCACACCGGCTCAGTAGTTGTGGCACACAGGCTTAGTTGCTCTGCAGCATGTGGGACCTTCCCGGACTAGGGCTCAAACCCGTGTTCCCTGCATTGGCAGACGGATTCTTAACCATCCTAAGGGCAGTAGTGCTTCTGCTTGCCAATACCAATAAGATAAAAAGAAATTTCATTTCTTGATAAAGGAAATCTAAAACATGATACTCAGACTGAAGCAACACACATTTAACATGTTTTAGTTCAAGCATCAGTGAGTTAACTCACCTGTTAGATAAAGAGGAAGGATCACCCTTATTACTCTCCTGCTTAAAACCCTTCCCACTGTCTTTAGGATGAAGTTCTCACTCCTTAGCTGGTACCTGGGGTTCCCAGGTACCCAACCTGCTTTTCCAGCCCCCTCTTCTATCACTAGCCCAGGCACCCCTTACCATTCCCACAACCCACTGAGCCCTTGCTGAGCCCACCTTGAGTACTCTTTCCTACTTTCTGCATCCAGTGAACTCTTATTTTCCCTTCAAACTCACACTAAAACCAAAACCTCTCCCAAGTCCGAAATACAGAACAATCTGTTCTCTCCGTACCCACTTCACAGCACTCTGTACTTGCCCCTCAAAGTCTAGAAATCTGAAGTAGTACACTGTGAGCTCCGTGAAGGCACTAATTGTGTCTCGTTCATCTTTACGTCTCTGGTGCCTAGCACATGCCTGCGTAAAGCTCAGCACTTTTTCCCACGAATAAGTATAAAAGAAAACCTTGGGTCCTCCTTGGCTATTCTCTTTCCCTCACACCCAATATCCAGCCCATCCGTAGGTCCAATCTAATCTGTCTTCAGAATCGATCCAGAAATCAGCCCCTTCTCCCCAGTTCCATCACCACCCCCTAGTCCAAGCCACACCATCTGTTGCCTGAGAACCAGAGTAGCCTCCTGACTGTTTTTCTTGATTCCACCTGCAGTGCGTTCTACACATAGCAGCCACATTGGCCTTTTAAAATGTCATTCCCCTGCTTGAGACCATCCAGTGGTCTCTGTCACACTTAGAATAAAATTCGGTTTCCTCACTGAAGCCCTGTTTGACCCACACCTCCCCTCTTGCATCTCCCAACCCTGTTCCCCACATGCTTCCAATATGCCAAGCCCTCTCTCTGTTCTTGTTCCTTTTTTGCCCACATGACTTCTACTCAGCGTCCGAGTCCCTGCTCAGCGTCACCTCATCACAGAAGCCTTCTCTGACCACCTTATCTCAAATAGAACCCAAATTTCTCTCCATCTCCTTGCCTTACCTTACTTTTCTGAATTGTACTGATTCATATCATATTTGTTACCGTTACCTATTTGTATATTGATTTTCTGTCTCTTCCACTCTGAAAGTAAGGTCCAGGACACAGGAATATTGCTTTCTTCACAGGTGTATTTTCAGTGCATAGATCTGTGTAACGTAAATAGTAGGTGCTCAATAAACATTTGTTCAGTGAAAAGTTTTCCCCAGGTTTCTGCTGAAGATGGCAGTAGGGCAGGTCTGGTGCTTGATGGCTGAGGCCATCTCCTGGGCTACCAGGCACCCATCATGGCCAAGCAGGTGGTACTCTGGGCGGGAAGGTAGTAGTCACATGCTGAGTGGGCATGAACATCCTTAATGGCTATTTCTCAGGAAAAAGTTAAAGTACCTGGCCTTCCTCTGCAAGCACGTGACCAACTGGTCACCTGGCCCCTACCTCGTCCGGCCACAGTCGCATCCCGTGGCAGATGGAGGAGGCATGCCGCCCACGAGACCAAGCAAAGCCAGGCTGCCCTGGCTGCTTGTGGTGTTGGATGGGATCCCGCGACCCGTGACAAGAAAAAGCAGACGGTTGTTCCTGCTGCCCTCGTGGCTGTGTCTGGAGGCTTCGTGAAAGTGTGTCCACCTGGGGTACCAGGATCAGGAGGTTGGCTGGAGTACGGAGGTGACAGTCACCCTGGAGAAGAAGAGGAAGAAAGCCAAGATTCTTTACTGGAAGCAAGAACAGCTCATGAGGCTACAGAAACAGGCCAAAAAGAATGTGGAGAAAACCAGCCAATCCACAGAGATCCTCAAGACCCAGGGACTCCTGGTCTGAGCGCAGAAAAGACAGTTTATTCCTCATTCCTGGTCTGCCTTTCGTGTAGCGCCACCCTGGGATGAGGGCACCCAAGGGCAGCCATCCAGGGGCCACAGGCAGCCTCGGGCGTAGAAGGCTGGGGACACAGAAGAGGCCTTGGTCATTGCTCCTGATTAAGAAAAAACCTTTCTTTAAGAAGCTACTTTAAACATTTCTAAGATCTGCGCAGGCATAATTTGTCTATGACCTACTTGTTTATGAGCGACTTTTAGAAAATCAGTGGTAGGAACAACTAGTTACTTCAGTTTTAGTATTTGCAAAAGTGAGCTGGAAAACCATCATTGGAGGGGAACCCTGCACTGTGAATGGGGCATCTGTTTGAAACTTCCCACGTGGTCATATACTATCCTTGGCAGCTGTTAGACTGTAGGGAAATGCTTGCTGGGACAGAGGCTGGTGTGGTACCAAGGTCTTTTATAGAGGTGCCAGGCTGGGAAGACATGCAGCCACGGGGTTACAGGCATAGCTTTTGCTGCTTCTCTGTATTTGTGATCAGAAGTGAATAACTTATTTTTAAAGGGGAGAAAAAAGAATGGATAGAGCAGCTGGCTAATGGGTCCTCAATGGCGACAGAGATATGAGAGGACAGTGTTTTGTCTCTGGATAGCCTTGATGAGATATGGTAACAGCAAAATTGGATGACTCTAGACACAAGAGCTTTGCTTCCACAAATTTATTTTCTTTGTAAACAGCCAGAATTGTGAAAAAGGGACTTTGCTCCCTGGGGACATATTCATGGGGATACAGTTGCACATCACTTGTGGGGCCTCCCAGTCTAGAAGTGGATTAATCTGATGCCTGAGTCTTGCCCATGGACAGCCTAGACAGAGGAAGGGATAACGGAGAAGAGCTTGTTTGGGTACCGCAGAGGTGTGAATTTAGCTGGAGTCCACGAGCATCCTCTGAGTAGCTCATTTCCACTTCTTCCACCTTTGGCGAGAGGTGGCTACTATCCGTTTCCATCACTTCTCCCGTGAAATAGGTATGTGATGATTGATTATTCTCATCCCTTACTTCCGCTCTTTGCCACTTCAGACAGGGATGTATTTCTGCGATGAAGAACACGATTCTGGAAAAGCTTAGAGATTAAAGATGCCTTCTAAAGATTAAAAGGAAAACCTCTTTAATTGAGATTCAGCTGACTCTGGGAATTCAGAATTCATTATTAGTTTCATTGGGCTGAGATTTATCTTAGTCGAATGGTGAGGGAGGGAGGAAGGGAGGGAGGGAAGTTACTAAGCAAATTAGTGGTGGAAACATTATTTGCAAAAGGTGTAACCAGTTTAAAACACTTCGCACCAGCTGTAAACACAGTTTATCAGCACTATTAATTTTTCACATTTTTAAATTGAGGTATATTTTACATACAGTAAAATTCACCAGTTTCGTATACAATTTTACCAGTTTTGAAAAACCTGTACAATTATATATTATCACTACCATAATCAAGATACAGAACACTTCCATAAGCTCCCCTAATTCTCTCATTCTCCACCGGGGTCAAGCCTCTTTAAACCCCCAACCCCTGGAAACCACTTATCAGTTTTCCGTCCCTTTAGTTTTGGCACTTGGAGAAGGATAAATAAAAGGAATCATACTGTATGTGCCTTGTTGAAGCTGACTTATTTCACTTAGCATCTGAGGTTCACTCGTGTTGTTGGGTGTGTCAGTAGTTTTTTCCATCTCATCGCTGAGTCCACTGCATCACAGTGTGTTTACCTAGTCACTAGTCGATGGACATTTGGGTTGTTTCCAGTTTTTGGTGAATAAAAATAAAGCTACAATAAAAATTTACAGTCAACAGGGAATATAGTCAATAATATTATAATAACTTTGTATGCTTTGTTATCTATAAAAATATAGTAGCACTATGTTTTACACCTGAAACTAATGTAACATTCTAAGTCAACTATACTTCAATTAAAAAAAAAATTCACACTCAGGTTTTTGTGAACATAAGTTTTTATTTCACTTGTATAGATACCTCGGAGTGGGAGTGCTGAGTTATATGGTAACTAAATGTTTAACTTTTTGGGAAACCACCAAACTGTTTTCTAAAATGCCTGTTCCTCTTTACATTTCCAACAAAAATATGTGAGAGTTCCAGTTGCTCCATGTCCTTGCCAGTTATTTTCAGTTGTTGTTTGTTTTTTTTAACATTTTAGCCACATCAGTTAGATGTGTGTAGTGGTATCTCATTGTCGTTTTAATTTGCATTTTGCCATTAATGAAGTTGAGCATCTTTTGGTGTGCTTATTTGCCATCTATATATCATCTTAGATGAAGTGACAATGCAAATCTTTTGTCCATCTTATTTATTAATTTAATTTATTTTACATTGAAGTATACTTGATTTACAATGTTGTGTTACTTGTACAGCACAGTGATTCATATATACATATATCCATGCTTTTTCAGAATCTTTTCCCATATAGATTATTACAGAATATTGAATAGAGTCCCCTGTACTATACAGTAGGTCATTGTTGATGATCTGTTTCATATATGTTAGTGTGTATATGTTAATCCCAACCTCCTAATTTATCCCTCCCCTGCCCCTTTCCCCTTTGGTCACCATAAATTTGTTTTCTAAGTCTGTGAATCTGTTTCTGTTTTGTAAATTAGTTCAGTGGTATCAATTTTTAGATTCCACCTATAATTGATATTATATGGTATTTGTCTTTCTCTGTCTGACTTACTTCACTGAGTATGATCATCTCCAGGTCCATCCATATAGCTGCAAATGGTATCATTTCATTCTTTCTTACGGCTGAGTAATATTCCCTCGTATATATATACCACATCTTTATCCATCTGTGAATGGACATTTTGGTTGCTTTCATGGCTTGGCTATTGTAAATAGTGCGGCAATGAACACTGAGGTGCATGGGTCTTTTTGAATTATAGTTTTCTCCGGCTATACACCCAGGAGTAGAATTGCTGGATCATATGGTAGCTCTATTTTCAGTTTTTTATGGAACCTCCATACTGTTCATAGTGACTGTACCAATTTACATTCCCACCAGCAGTGCAAGATGGTTCCCTTTTCTCCACACCCTCTCCAGCATTTATTGTTTGTAGACTTTTTGATGATGGCCATTCTGACTGGTGCGAGGTGATACCTCATTGTAGTTTTGATGTGCATTTCTCTAATAATGAGTGATGTTGAGCATCTTGTGCATTTAAAAAAAGAACTGTGAGTAAACTTTATGTCTTGAAATTGGCTTCTTGAAAGTCTGCGCTGTTTTGAATTCTCTTTCGATTATCTACCCCAGGACATCTGTTGAGGGCCAGTGTCATTTACAACCCCGCAGGCCTTGTGAATATGAAGTGCCCATAAGCACCAGTTTTAAAGTTGTTATGGGAAACGGCCACAAGGCGGCAGCATTTCTTCATGCCCACCTCAGGTTACTGGGGTAACCAGAGGCTTGGTGAAAGTCCTGTTCCTGGGTTGTAAATGAGAGTGGAGTGTGGTAGAACAGACACCCAAGGGCTTGTGTCTCATCACTTCTTCCCGCCTACCCATCAGCACCCCGGACAAATCCCAACCCCTGCAAAAGCACTCCGCTGAGGGCGCTGTCATCTGTAGGTGGAGCGACTCTTAAGGAAGGAGGCTGGAGGTGGAAAGCCCAGCACCAGGAGATGTGGAGACCAGTTGACTTTTCGAAGCTCTTCCATCCCAGAGGGTCCACCATCCTCTGGGTGCAGTAGGCTTGGTTTTAGCTTTTGGAGGGGCTGCCTGGATCTGGAGGTTGTGGCCCCATCCAGAGGGGACCCGTCACTACAGGCCATGGGGGGACTCCTTTGCTGGCACATCCTTCCCAGCTCCCTAACCCCCATGCCAGTCCAGGCTTGGAACCCACGCCATCTCAGGCTCTAGGGATGTGACTGACACTAACCGGGGTCCCCGAGGCCTGAGGGGAATATAGTAGGCATTTCTTTTTGTAATTTAATTTTTAGTTTATATTGGCATATAGTTGATTTACAATGTTATGTTTGTTTTAGGTATACAGCAGTTTGATTCAGTTATACATAGATGTTTATTCTTTTTCGGATTCTTTTCTTAATCTAGGTTATTACAGAGTGTTGAGTGGAATGCCCTGTAGTATACAGTAGGTCCCTGTTGATGATCTATTTCATATATTTTAGTGTGTATATGTTAATCCCAGCCTCCCAATTTATCTCTCCCCCACCCCTTTCCCCTTTGGTCACCATAAATTTGTTCCCTAAGTCTGTAAATCTGTTTCTGTTTTGTAAATTAGTTCAGTGGTATCAATTTTTAGATTCCACCTATAATTGATATCATATGATATTTGTCTTTCTCTGTCTGACTTACTTCACTGAGTATGATCATCTCCAGGTCCATCCACGTAGCTACAAATGGTATTATTTCATTCTTTCTAATGGCTGAGTAATATTCCCTCATATATATGTACCATATCTTCTTTATCCATCCGTGAATGGACATTTAGGTTGCTTCCATGTCTTGGCTATTGTAAATAGTGCTGCAATGAACACTAGGGTGCATGTGTCTTTTCGAATTATAGTTTTCTCCGGATATACACCCAGGAGTGGGATTGCCAGATCACATGGTAGTTCAATTTCCAGTTTTTTAAGGAACCTCCATACTGTTCTCCATAGTGGCTGTATCAATTTACATTCCCACAAACAGTGCAGGAGGGTTCCCTTTCCTCCACACCCTCTCCAGCATTTGTTGTTTGTAGATTTTCTGATGATGCCCATTCTAACTGGTGTGAGGTGATCCCTCGTTGTAGTTTTGATTTGCATTTCTCTAATAGTGATGTTGAGCAGCTTTTCATGTGCTTTTTGGCCATCCGTATGTCTTCTTTGGAGTAATGTCTATTTAGATCTTCTACCCATTTTTTTGATTGAGTTGTTTTTTGACAGCAGCATGAGCTGTTTAATTGGGTTCAGACTATAAACTTAATGGATGACATGTATATAAACATTTATATACATGTCATTTATTATTTCATTTGATCATCACACTTCTGGGAGGGAAGCAGAGTAGATATTACTCCCTAATTCTCAATTCTCAATTGAGGGTGGAAATGGTTAAGTTCACACCAAGTGGCAGTAGTATGGCTCGAAGCTAGGCCTGCCCTGGCCACTCTTCTCTCTGCAAGTTGCTGACTTACTTTCCTGAAGACAAGTGAGGTCACTTCCTACTCAGCACGACCGTGAGGCTCCAGGTGACCAGCCAGCTCAGGCAAAATTCTGGAAAGGTGAAGTCTGACCTTCCCAGCTGTGCTACAGACATTTCCACCCCCTTACTCTTCCCCGTGCTTTATCTCCCTTCTCTGAAGCCCAACTCCCAGCTACTAATACTTAGAAAAAATCTATTAAATCTTCCCTGACTTTCTCCTCTTCCCACCCCAAATGGGCAGTTTTGCATTTTAATGGGGGCTTTTTGAGATATCATTTCTTGTGCAGTGGTATTCAAACGGTTCTGTTAGAGCTTCCAGGTTCCTGAGAAATGGCCAGAAGAGCCGGAAGGTGGGCCTGGGGGTGAATGCGAGGGACTTTGGACCCACCCAGCCAACCAAAGCTGTTCCATTTTTATCTGCTTTACACATTGGGCTTTCATTTAAGAATTTTTTTTTTTTTTTTTTTTTTTGGGTA
>NW_020172463.1:1550220-1582712 GCF_003031525.2 Neophocaena asiaeorientalis asiaeorientalis | reverse complement strand
GCGGGCCTCTCACTGTCGTGTCCTCTCCCGTTGCGGAGCACAGGCTCCAGACACGCAGGCTCAGCAGCCATGGCTCACGGGCCCAGCTACTCTGCGGCATGTGGGATCCTCCCGGACCGGGGCACGAACCTGTGTCCCCTGCATCGGCAGGCGGACTCTCAACCACTGCGCCACCAGGGAAGCCCTCATTTAAGATTTTATTTGAAAAGAAGAATATGTTGCTTTCTAAAACATGCTTGAACCGACATATTTCTCGTGTATCCTGTAATGCAGATACTTTGGTAATTGAGACTGATCCCTGGGCATCCCCACATCCCCAGATCAATCTGGATTATCAAGATCTTAACTCGTTTAAAAAAAAAAAAAAAAGGGAGTTTCCCAGTATGTTCTCCATGACACCCCCCTGATGGGTTATACCAAGCTACTGACTCCCTTTAGCCCTCAGGGCACACAGGAAGGAACTTGGCTGTTATCTGTAGACATTGACTGTCTTTGTCTGTATACTGTAGTGCACTGTCTAAATAAGCTCTTTTTCTATGTATGTCCTGATATGGAAAAGGTTAGGAAGCACTAGAATAAGAGTAACTGTTTGCGCTTGGGCTCTGGAATTATGTAGTCTGTCATCTTGATCTCACTTACTAGCTGAGTGGTCCTGGCAAATTTCTTAATTTATCTAAGCCTCAGCTTCCTCATCTGTGAAATGCGGGTATTTCAATATGAGGGCACCATATTTCTTAGAACTGTGTGAGGATTAAAAGAGAATATATATGATATGGCATATGGCACAGTTCCTGGTACTTAGGACACACTCAGTAAGTGGTAGCTCCACTGTTAATAGCCCCACCTAGTGCTGAGATTTGCCCTCTCAGCCATGGAGGTAAAGTTTGCCACAGCTTTACTACTGCTGCACCTTTGATTACGCTTTCAAAAGAGTATAAATGTGAAGCATCAATAAACAAATATGGTCACAATTTTTAAAGTTATTGATATGAGTAACACCTAGTTTATATCTCTCTGGTAATAAAGGTGGAACAAATTACATGTTTGAAGGCCATTAAGAATGCCTCCAGGTTGGAAAACAATGCTTCAGAAAGAGCAGAAGCAAAGTAAAAGAATTACTTTCTTCTGAATTTTTTTAAATGTACATTTTTTCTTATTTGTATTTTGTTACAAAAAGCAATCACCTTAGTGATAGCTGAACAAATCCAAATGAGCCATTATGGTTTGAACACATCTTAACAAGATTTTTCTTTAGAATACCAAATGACTTCACATTACTGTCCTTTGGTCTACTCTAATAATTTTTATGTTTTCCTATAATATTCTAAATTAGAAGAAAATATATTTCAATACAACTCAGTATTTTCTAACCCAGTCAACTGTGGGTTGCAAAAGGAATGGTTTTTATAAGAAATAACACTTACCAAATCCATAGATCTCTTTGCAGAAATTTTATTCATTTGAGCAGTAAAGGAATTTATGTAAAATGTGTTTCTAATATCTAGTATGAATTTTTTTATATTACCGTATATTTATCTTTTTAATATTTTATTGAAGTGTAGTTGATTTACAGTGTTGTGTTACTTTCTGCTATACAAAGTGTATCATTCTTTTTTTAATACTCTTCTGTTATGGTTTATTATAGGATATTGAATATAGTTGTCTGTGCTCTACAGTAGGACCTTGCTGCTTTTCCATTCTATATACATAAAAGCTTATATCTGCTCAACCCAACCTCCCACTCCATCCCTCCCCCAATGCCCTCCCCCTTGGCAACCACCAGTCTGTTCTCTATGTCTGTGATTCTGTTTGTTTCATAGATAGGTTTGTTTGTGTCATATTTTAGATTTCACATATAAGTGATATCATATGGTATTTGTCTTTCTTTTTTTAAAAAAATATTTATTTTTATTTATTTGCCTGCATTGGGTCTTAGTTGTGGCACGCAGGATCTTTGTTGAGGCATGCGGGATCTTTCATTGCAGAGCACAGGCTTCTCTGTAGTTGTGGCACATGGGCTCCAGAGTGCGCAGGCTCAGTAGTTGTGGCGTGTGGGATCTTCATTGCTTAGTGTGGGCTTCTCTCTAGTTGTGGTGCATGGGCTCCAGAGCGCGCAGGCTCAGTAGTTGTGGCGTGTGGGATCTTCATTGCTTAGTTTTTTTATTTATTTGCCTGCATTGGGTCTTAGTTGTGGCACGCAGGATCTTTGTTGAGGCATGCGGGATCTTTCATTGCAGAGCACAGGCTTCTCTGTAGTTGTGGCACATGGGCTCCAGAGTGCGCAGGCTCAGTAGTTGTGGCGTGTGGGATCTTCATTGCGTAGTGTGGGCTTCTCTCTAGTTGTGGTGCATGGGCTCCAGGGCGCGCAGGCTCAGTAGTTGTGCCACTCGGCTCTCTAGTTGCGGCATGCAAGCTCTCTAGTTGTGGCACACAGGCTCTAAAGCGAGTGGGCTCAGTAGTTGTGGCACGTGGGTTTATTTTTTTAAAGAGTTATTATTTATTTTATTTATTTTTGACTGCGTTGGGTCTTAGTTGTGGCACACGGGCTTTTCTAGTTGTGATGCACAGGCTTCTCTCTAGTTGTGGTATGCGGGTTTTCTCTTCTCTAGTTGTGGCGCACAGGCTTCAGGGAACATGGGCTCTGTAGTTGTGGCACACGTGTTCCAGAGCACGTGGGCTCTGTAGTGTGTGGCACGCAGGCTTAGTTACCCTGCGGCATGTGGGATCTTAGTTCCCCAACCAGGGATCAAATCCGTGTCCCCTGCATTGGAAGGCGGATTCTTAACCACTGGACCACTAGGGAAGTCCCTGTCTTTCTCTTTCTTACGTATTTCACTTAGTATTATAATCTCTAGTGGCATCCATGTTGCTGGAAATGGCATTATTTCGTTCTTTTTTATGGCTGTACTCCATTGCATATATGTACCACATCTTCTTTATCCATTCATTTGTCAATGGACATTTTTGCACGTCTTGGCTATTGTAAATAGTGCTGCTATGAACATAGGGGTACCTGTGTCTTTTTGAAGAGTTTTGTCTAGATATATCCCCAGGAGTGGGATTGCAAGATCATGTGTTAATTATATTTTTAGTTTTCTGAGGAACCTCAGAAAACTACTGTTTTCCATAGTGGCTACACCCACTTAAATTCCCACCAACAGTGTAGGAGGGTTCCCTTTTCTCCACATCCTCTCCAGCATTTGTTATTTGTAAAGTTTTTGATGATGGCCATTCTGACCGGTATGAGGTGGTACCTCATTGTAGCTTTGATTTGCATTTCTGTAATAATTATTGATGATGAGCATCTTTCTGTATGCCTATTGGCCATCTGTATTTCTTCTTTGGAAAAATGTCTGTTTTGTTCTTCTGCCCATTTTTCAATCGGGTTGTTTTTTTGTTATTGAGTTGTATGAGCTGTTTATATATTTTGGAAATTAAGCCCTTGTCGGTCACATCATTTGCAAATATTTTCTCCCATTCCATGGGTTGTCTTTTCGTTTTGTTTATGGTTTCCTTTGCTGTACAAAGGCTTATAAGTTTGATTAGGTCCCATTTGTTTATTTTTGCTTTTATTTCTATTGCCTTGGGAGACTAACCTAAGAAAACATTGGTACCATTTATGTCAGAGAATGTTTTGCCTATGTTCTCTTCTAGGAGTTTTATGATGTCATGTCTTATATTTAAGTCTTTAAGCCATTTTGAGTTTATTTTTGTGTATGATGTGAGGGTGTGCTCTAACTTCATTAATTTACATGCGGCCATCCAACTTTTCCAACACCACTTGAGAAGAGACTTCTTCCCATTGTAGTATGAGTATTTTCAATTCAGTTCAGCTTCAAGGTGTGACAGTGTGAGGGACATTTTTAAAGTACATAGTATTGTCCCCATCCTTAAGAAATCTAATTTCATCATTCTCTGATTCCAGCCTATATGCCCAGCATTTCCACAAATCAACACCCTAACTATGGTAACTGTCCTTCTATATCCAAGGTTCAAACACAAATGGCATTTCAGAGTCTCCATTTGGAATAATGATGGATCTACCTCTGACAGTGCCTTTGATGGGAGTTTCTGTCATACTGCCCTAGAAGAGATGAGCCCCATTTCTCAATCAGAATAGTCGATAGCAAAGGAGTCTACTGACAGTGTTTCAGCTGAGCTTGTAGAACCTCACCCAATTCAGAAAATCATTCAGCAGCCCTGCTCCATTACCTCCCAGCTATGTAGCCTTGAACAAGGTACTTAAACTCTTTGTGCCTCAGTTTCCCCATCTGTAAAATGTGCACGTTTACAGGTGAGTAAATACATTTCAAGGGTTTAGAAGAGTGCCTGGCACCTAGGAAACACCTCAGTCCAAGTTAAGTGTTGTCAGTATTAGTCATTCCAGTGGTGGTAACAGTATTATTACTTTTCTGAACACACTAATCCAAAAGGCAACCACTAGGCTCCAGGCCCCAGCCCTAATTGAGAGGAGAGAAGTGCAGGAACTCTTTTCCAGGGTTTGGGGGACCAGTCAGCCGAAGCTGGAAGCCCTAAGGCTCTCAGGTGAGGTGTGGGGCAGGAGACAGGCCCTCTTTCCCTGCAGCAATCCCTGGCTTCCTTCCAAGGGGTCTCCCTTACCCTTCAGCATAGGATAAAGTGAACTCTTCCTTGATTTGAGTTACATTTTGCCCTCCTGTACAAATTTTTGCTGCCGTAAGAGCCAGACGGGAAAACCAATAATGCAGATACTTATTTACCACAGTAAGTCGTTTACTCCTAGTGGGTCACCTCTCTGGTATTGTCGCTCGGGTTATATTCCATAAAATAAACAAGCTGTTGAAGCACAGTAGGCAAGGTTTTTTTTTAAATCTCGGGCATATGAAGTGAAAGAGAGCATTTTTATTTTTCAGTATTGCCAAGTTCCTATGAGATAATTTAAGAGGTCGTATATCTTTTAACTCAGAGGTAATGGTGTGTGTGTTTGTGTGTAATGTGTGTACATATATACTAATGACATGTAATTTGTAATTATGTATTAATTGGTCTGTTTTCGAGGAGAGTTCCAAACTGCCTAGTGCTGATAATAGCAAGGGGAATAAACTTGATCCTAACTTGGGAAAGGGATTTGCCTCTCCCCCAATGGCACATAAGGTATATAGGTTCTGTATCTATATATCTGAACATCTATCTATCGGAACATTCACTGGAATGTTGATTCATGATTGCCCCGGGATGAAGCTCCTTTAAGCAAAGTCATTATGTCATCATGGCTGATAAGATTACAAAGGGAAAGAACATCTGTTAAGTCAGATGGACTTGCATCTGGAACTTCACTTTACTGCATCCCAGGTGCCACCAGTGAGAGCTGAAAACTCTTCCCAATGTACTTTCTGTCACTGGAGTCGTCCTCCTGCTCCCCTCGCCCAGACTTCTTCCTTTCCTCTCCCACTTCAAATAGGCATTATCATTTCACCACCATCCTCCCTCTGAAGGCATTTGGTTTCAAATCTTCCATTTCTATTTGTGAAATAGATTTATTTGTTCATCAAATATACACTGAGCATGTATTATTGTGTCAACCACTATGCTAGGTATTAAGTCCACTGTGATAAACAAGACCAGTATGGTCACTACCCTCATGAAACTTACAATCTACTAGTTGAGACTGATGTGAATCGAATGAGGAGGCAACTGTGTAATTCCAAATTATAAGCACTATGAGGAGATAGAGACAAGATGCTCTTGAGAGCAGAGTATCCTACTGTGGGTTGGGGTTCTCTGGGGTGATACTTAAGAGTCCTAAAAAATGAAAAAGAACCCACCATGTGAACCGCCGTGGGGAGAACCTTCTGGGCAGAGGAGTCAGCAATGATGTACGTCCCACAGTAGAGAATGAGCTTGTCCTTTGAGTAACTGCACCAAGACCAGTGTGGATGGGGAACAGGAGACGGTCATAAAGCTCGGGAGGCTGGCAGGGGCCAGATCATGCAGGCTTTTGTGGGTCATGTTGATCATTTTGGATTTTACTCTAAAAGCGGTGAGAATCCACCAAAAGTTTTAAGCAAAGGAATGGCATGATCGAATTTATGTCTCAAAGAGATTCTTGTGGATGCTGCATGGAGAACCACCAGAGGCAGGCAAGAGTGGTAAAGAGAAGAGTGGATTAAATGGTGGGAGACCACATGAGAAACAAGAGTTTGGGTGTCGTAACTGGGTTAGCTGTCCTGGGCTCCGAACTCAGGGGAGGATATGTGGCTTACAATATGCTGCACTTAACGTCTGTCTGAACAACATGGAAATTCAGATTTGAATTTCCTTTTTTTACCAGTATCCCCAAGGGTTTACAAAATATGTCCACGCTGTGGCCTTCTTTTAAGTGTGATTATCTCAGGTGGCCCACATGGGTTGCATTCTTCCAAGACTGCCCTGTATCTTGAACTAGCATGGTGAAAGTGAAGGGGAACGTGAGTTGACAGAGTCCATGCGTATTTGAAAATGAGACTAATAAGGCTTGCAGGTGGACTGTATTTGTGAGGGGAGAGAGAGAAAGGAATCAAAGATGACTCCAAGTGATGGTTGTGCCATTCACCAAGATGGGAAAAATAAGGAAAGAGTGCAGAATGGACTTGGGAAGAAAAGATTTGCTTTGGGGGCTTGTTAAATTGAAGATGCCAATGAATGGTCTGAGCAGAGATACCAAGTAGGCAGATGGATGTATCAGCACAGAGCCCATAGCACAGAGCTCAGCAGAAGCATTTGGGAGTAGTTGTATAAAAGCACCATAAGTAGATGAGAACACTTGGGAGAGACTGTGAAGAATGCCAACAGTTAGAGGCCAGGCAAAAGAAGAGTAATCTATAACGTAAACTGAGAAGGACCAGCCAGAGGGGTGAGAAAAAGAGCAGGAGAAAGGCGTGTCACAGAAGTCTGGAGTCCAGCTCATTTCTGGGAGCAGTCAGCTGTGAGAAATGCGGTGGGATGAAGCATCTAGGTGATACCACGAGGTGTCCTCTGGATTTGACAGCAGAAAGATCATGGGTGACCTTGAAGAGAACAGTTCCACTCAGTGAGGATGAGAGAGGGCAGGTGGAAGACGCCAACTTGGAATAAAAAGCTTTTTCCTGATTGCAGCCATTGGGCCCGGGGATGTTTTTTGGACAGAGAGGCTCCAGAAATCACAGCAGGCACATATGGCCCATTATGTCTTTCGAGGATGCGTCTCTGTTATTTCTAATTCTAGTTAGAACATCTCCAACAGGAAGGATGTGTGAAGCTCATCCTCCTAGGCAAGGACTCTGAAGTGAACATGATCCCATGCTTTAGCCAGTGGCCAGGCCAGATTCAAGAAAAAAAAAAAGGGGGGGCGGGGGCGGGGGCGATGGCCAGAATAAGGTTTCAGGGAACCAGAACTGAACGTGGTCAATCCTTCTGGTTACTGTGTGTCAGGATTCCATGAAAACTAGTTTGAAATGTTACAGAAGACCTCCCCCCGGCCCCCACAGTCCACGTCACCTAGATAGGCAGGTGAAAGGTGAGGGCTGCCCTTGGCGCTTCAAGGAGCTTTGCAGGCTCGTGCCTGGTGCGGACCCCACGTGTCTCGTAGTGAACTGGAGAATTCGTGCCCAGAAAACTGAAAACTGTGGAACCACATATATAAATGTCCATCTTGAGATCACTTTAGGATCTAGTTCATTTTAATTTTAGACTAATATTCTTAATCAGTAGTGGCTTGAAACATTTTAACTTTCAGTTTCTCCCACTAATTATTTAATGACCTACAAACAAACGCTTGCAAAATTTGTTTATAATAAAAGGGATTCTTTTGTATTTTGAATAATTTCACCTTCTGGTTTATCGTTATAAGTAAGACGTTCACAAATAAATGCTAAATACTCTGATCCGTGCTGGGATCTAGTTCCTGTTGGCCTCCTCAGAGGCCACTGAGCCTGTCCATTTCACTGCTTAGATCCTATTTGCAAGGTGACATCTTAGGACAATTTTCTCAATAAAAAGAGTCAGGAAACCCAGCATTTTACTCCTGGCCGACCCATTTTGTAATCTTGGTCAAGTTACTTAACCTCTCTGCGTCGAGTCCTCCTTCAGAAAATGGTGTGAATAATATCGACTTCCCTATATCTCAGAAGGGATTTGAGGCCAGCTACTTGTGTCTGCCATGTGTGACATCATGGTGGGGGAAAAGAGCTTTTAAAATGTGAAATATTATTAGCCTGGTGCAAGTCAGAGGTTATCAGTGCAAAAGGCCTCTACAGAGGCCTTTTGAAGACTTCTTTTAACCCTTTCAGGCAGTATCTTCCTATATGGGTGGAGTTGCCACCTTCTAGCATTTATTTCATTTTAAAGCTCTAACCCAGGCAGAAGCAGAACATGCTTGAGTTTTCACTGAAAACATCTGCATTTGAAGATTTCAGAATACTCCTGGAGGTAACCAAGGATACCTGAGATAGAGCAAAACCACACTTGGAATCATAGCATATGGGAATGGCTGCTTTACTGCACTTATTCAAAACTTCACCTGCATGTATGCTAGTTCATATGGCCAGACCATTAGTAGACAGCCACTGAGGCACAGAAGAAAAATCTGGCTCAACTATGCGTGAAAAATCATCGTAACTCTCCCGTTGCAAGGTGCTTTTCCCTTTGGAAGTGCATGCCTCACCTCTGTGGGTAAACATTCTATCTCTACCTTATAAAGGGAGAAATTGAGGCTTAGAGAGATCGAGTGGTAAATGCCAAAGGCAGGAGTAAGTTCCAGGTCTTCTGATGCTTTTCTAGGATTTTTCACTAAGTGAACCTGATAATGGAAAGAAGGAAGAGAACACTGTGCACTAAATACTCCATTCAAATTTCACAGCAAAGGAGAAACTTTTTTAGTATCTGATATTCTCTGTGTGGCCAGAATACTGAAACTATCTGCCCTCTTCCTCTCCTTATCTCTTTATAAATTGGCGTCAAGGGTAACAGGTAAGAATCCTCTACTTTTAAACAAAGTAGACCCTTAACATTCATAGACCGAGTTTCTAACACATGTCATAGGGGCAGGAATTTGGATCACATGCTGTGTGTAGGACTGAATCTCTTAGCTAGTGAGGGAGCCTCGCTGCCATGTGGCATTCAGATATCAATGTGGCGTCTTTGTTCTTCACTCATGGCCATACAGCAGTTCTATGGAAAACAACTGCACTCTAGAGTGATATTCCAAAGTTTGAGGATTTCCAAAGGCCTTGGGACATAGTCCTTATAAATATTAAGGGATCACTATATTGGATTTCTCTGCTTTAATTTTGCTTTAGTGGCCAGAACCTCAGTGGCAATGTTAGTGCTCAGAGTAGTAACTAAACTCATCTCAGATTCCTAACATATCTCTCCTCCTCCTACTTGGCTTCTGACTGGTGGTTGCTTAAAAAACAAAAAAAACCCCAACAGTTTCTCGTTTTTATCATTCTAATTTGTATGTGTTTTGTTGTAAATTGTCTGAAATCCTTTCTTAGAGAGATCTTAAATCCCAAATAAATGTTGAAACTAGGCTTCCTAGAAAGAGTCATCTAGCTTAGTCTCAGGCCTACTATAATGTCAGAACTACTAAAGAGAATTAAGAACAATGATTTCTTAAAAGACAAGACAATAATGAATGTTCTTATTTAATTTTTTATTAAACTTTTTTATTGAAGCATTTTCATTTTATTTTTTTAATTGAAGTATAGTTGATTTACAATATCATGTTAATTTCAGGTGTACAGCACAGTGATTTGGTTCTACATACATACATATATTCTTCAGATTCTCTTCCTCTGTAGGCCATCACAAAATATTGAGTATAGTTCCCTATGCTACACAGTAGGTCCTTGTTTTCTATTTTATATATAGTAGAATGTATATATTAATCCCAACCTTCTAATTTATCTCTCCCCTCACTCCCCTTTTACCTGTGGTAACCATAAGTTTGTTTTTTGTCTGTGAATCTCTTTGTTTAGAAAATGAGCTCATTTGTATTTTTTTTATTGTTTTTTTTAGATTCCACATATAATCGACATATTTATCTTTTTCTGTCTGACTTAGTATAATAATCTCTAGGTCCATCCATTTGCTGCAGATAACATTTCTTTGTTTAATGGCTGAGTAATATTCCATATACACCACATCTTCTTCATCCTTTCATCTGATGATGGACGCTTACGTTGTTTCCATGCCTTGGCTATTGTAAATAGTGCTGCAATGACCATTGGGGTGCATGTATCTTTTGGAATTATGGTTTTCTCTGGATATTCGCCTAGGAGTGGGACTGCTGGATGATATGGTAACTCTATTTTTAGTGTTTTCAATGGAACCTCCATACTTTTCTCCATAGTGGCTGTACGAATTTACATTCCCACCAACAGTGTAGGAGGATTCTCTTTTCTCCACACCCTCTCCAGCATTTATTGCTTGTAGACTTTTAGATGATGGCCATTCTGACCAGCGTGAGGTGATCCCTGCATTGTAGTTTTGATCTGCGTTTCTCTAATAGTGATGTTGAGCATCTTTTCATGTGCCTATTGGCCATCTGTATGTCTTCTTTGGAGAAATGTCTATTTAGATATTTTGCCCATTTTTTGATTGGGTTGTTTGGTTTTTTAATATTGAACTTATGAGCTGTTTGTATATTTTGGAAATTAATCCTTTGTTGGTTGCATCATTTTCAAATGTTTTCTCCCATTCCATAGGTAGTCTTTTTGTTTTGTTTATAGTTTCCTTTGCTATGCAAAAGCTTTTACGTTTCATTAGGTCCCATTTGTTTATTTTTATTTCCATTACTCTAGGAGACAGATCCAAAAAGATAGTGTCACGACTTATGTTGAAGAGTGTCCTGCCTATGTCTTCATCTAGAAGTTTTATAGTATCCACTCTTACATTTAGGTCTTTAATCCATTTTGAATTTATTTTTGTGTATGGTGTTAGAGAATGTTCTAATTTCATTCTTTTATTGGGATGGCTAAGAAGTTCGTTTGGGTTTTTCTGTGAGGCTAATTAGGTAATTAATTAGGTAATAATTCCATAAGATTATGGAAGAACCCGAACATACATTTTGGCCAACCCAATACATGTAGCTGACCAGTTTTCCCAGCACCACTTATTGAAGAGACTGTCTTTCTCCATTGTATATTCTTGCCTCCTTTGTCATAGATTAATTGATGATAGGTGCATGGGTTTATTTCTGGGCTTTCTACCCTGTTCCATTGGTCCATGTGTCTGTTTTTGTGCCAGTATCATACTGTTTTGACTACTGTAGCTTTGTAGTTTAGTCTGAAGTCAGAGAGCCTGATTCCTCCAGCTCTTTTTTTTTTTTTTTTCCTCAAGATTGCATTGAATGTTTGGGCTCTTTTGTGTTTCCATACAACTTTAAAATTTTTTTGTTCTAGTTCTGTGAAAAATACCATTGCTAATTTGATAGGGATTGCACTGAATCTGTAGATTGCCTTGGGCAGTATAGTCATTTGGACAATGTTGATTCTTCCAATCCAAGAACACCGTGTATCTTTCCATCTGTTTGGGTCATCTTCAATTTCTTTCATCAGTGTCTTATAGATTTCAGAGTACAGGTCTTTTGCCTCCTTAGGTTTATTCCTAGGTATTTTATTCTTTTTGATGAAATGGTAAGTGGGATTGTTTCCTTAGTTTCTCTTTCTTATCTTTCATTGTTAATGCATAGAAATGCAACAGATTTCTGTGTATTAATTTTGTATCTTGCAACTTTACCAAATACATTGATGAGCTCTAGTAGTTTTCTGGTAGCATCTTTAGGATTTTCTAGGTATTATAGTATCATGTCATCTGCAAACTGACAGTTTTACTCCTTTTTTTCCAGTTTGGATCCCCTTTATTTCTTTTTCTTCTCTGATAGCTGTGGCTAGGACTTGTAAAACTATGTTGAATAAAAGTGGTGAGAGTGGACATCCTTGTCTTGTTCCTGATCTTACAGGAAATGCTTTCAGTTTTTCACCATTGAGAATGATGTTTGCTGTGTGTCTGTCATAAATGGCCTTTATTACGTTGAGGTAGGTTCCCTCTATGCCCAGTTTCTGGAGAGTTTTTTTTGTTTGTTTTGTTTTGTTTTTTGTGGTACGCAGGCCTCTCACTGTTGTGGCCTCTCCCATTGTGGAGCACAGGCTCAGTGGCCATGGCTCATGGGCCCAGCCGCTACGCAGCATGTGGGATCCTCCCGGACCGGGGCACGAACCCGCGTCCCCTGCATCGGCAGGCGGACTCTCAACCACTGCGCCACCAGGGAAGCCCGGAGAGTATTTAAATCATAAATGGATGTTGCATTTTACCACAAGTTTTTTCTGCATCGGTTGAGATGATCATCTGGTTTTTTTCTTCAATTTGTTAATGTGGTGTATCACACTGATTGATTCGTGGGTATTGAAAAATCCTTGTATCCTTGGGATAAATCCCACTTGATCATGGTGTATGATCCTTTTAATGTGTTGTTGAATTCAGTTTGTGGATTTTGTTGAGGATTTTTACGTCTATGCTCATCAGTGATATTGGCCTATGATTTTCTTTTTCTGGTGGAATCTTTGTCTGATTTTGGTATTAGGGTGATGGTTGCCTCATAGAATGGGTTTGGAAGTGTTCCTTCCTCTGCAGTTCTTTGAAATAGTTTCAGAAGGATAGGTGTAAGTTACCTCTTCTCCAAATGTTTGGTAGAATTCGCCTGTGTAGCCATCTGGTCCTGGACTTTTGTTTGTTGGGAGTTCTTTAATCACAGATTCAATTTCAGTACTTGTAATTGGTCTGTTCATATTTTCTATTTCTTCCTGGTTCAGTCTTGGGGGAGTGTACCTTTCTAAGAATTTGTCCATTTCTTCCAGGTTGTCCATTTTATTGGCATAGAGTTGCTTGTAGTAGTCTCTTAGGATGCCTTTGTATTTCTGTGGTGTCTGTTGTAACTTCTCCATTTTCATTTCTAATTTTATTTGGGTCCTAACCTTTTCCTTGATGAGTCTGGCTAAAGGTTTATCAATTTTATCTTTTCAAAGAACCAGCTTTGAGTTTTATTGATCTTTGTTATTGTTTCCTTCATTTCTTTTTCATTTATTTCTGATCTGATGTTTATGATTTTTTTCCTTCTGCTAACTTTGGGTTTTGTTTGTTCCTCTTTTTCTAGTTCCTTAAGGTGTAAGGTTAGATTGTTTGAGATTTTTCTTGTTTCTTGAGGTAAGACTGTATTGCTGCAAACTTCCCTCCTAGAACTGCTTTTGCTGTGTCCCATAGGTTTTGGATCATTTTCATTTGTCTAGGTATTTTTTGATTGCCTCTTTGATTTCTTCGGTGATCCATTGGTTATTTAGTAGCAGATTGTTTATCCTCCATGTGTTTGTGCATTTTTTTTCCTTCAAGTTAATTTCTAAACTCATAGTGTTGTGGTTGGAAAAGATGCTTCATTTGATTTCAGTTTTCTTAAACTTATCAAGACTTCCTTTGTGGCCCAGCACGTGATCTACTCTGGAGAATGTTGCATGTGCACTTGAGAAGAATGTTATGTTCTGCTCCTTTAGCATGGAATGTTCTTTAAGTATCAATTTAGTTCATCTGGTCTAATGTGTTATTTAAGGCCTGTGTTTCCTTATTGATTTTCTGTCTGGATGATCTATTGATTTAAGTGGAGTGTTAAAATCCCCCACTATTACTGTGTTACTGTCAATTTCTCCTATGTCTCTCAACATTTGCCATATATATTGAGGTGATCCTCTGTTGGGCACATATATATTTATAATTGTTATATCTTCTTGGATTGATCCCTTGATCACTATGTAGTTTCCTTGTCTCTTTTAAGTCTTTAGTTTGTCTGATATGAGTATTGCTATTCCAGCTTTCTTTTGATTTCCATTTTCATGGAATATCTTTTTCCATCCCCTCACTTTCAGTCTATATGTGTCCCTAGGTCTGAAGTGGGTCTCTTGTAGACAGCATATATACATGTCTTGTTTTTGTATCCATTCGGCCAGTCTATGTCTTTTGGTGGGAGCATTTAATCCATTTACATTTAAGGTAATTATCAATATGTATGTTCTAATTGCCATTTTATTAATGTTTGGATTTGTTTTTGTAGGTCTTTTTTCTTCCTTTTTTGCTCTCGTGATTTGATGACTATCTTTAGTGTTGTCTTTGGATTCCTTTTGTGTGTGTGTATATCTATTATAGACTCGTTTGTGGTTACCGTAAGGTTTTGATATAGCAGTCTGTATGTATACATGATTGTTTAAGTTGCTGATCTCTTAATTTCAAGTGCATTTCAAGTATGCTGCATTCGTGCTCTCCTCGTCTCACAATTACTGATTTTGATATCGTATTTGTGTGTGGATGATTTCCTGCCTTTATCAGTGAGCTTTCCCATTTCATACTTTTTTTTTTTCTAGTTGTGGCCTTGTCTTTTCCACTTAGAGAAGTTTCTTTAGCATCTGTTGTAAAGCTGGTTTGGTGGTGCTGAATTCTTTTAGTGTCTTCTTGTCTGTAAAGCTTTTAATTTCTCCATCAACTCTGAATGAGATCCTTGCTGGGTAGAGAAATCTTGGTTGTAGATTTTTCCCTTTCATCACTTTAAATATGCCCTGCCACTCCCTTCTGGCCTGCAGAGTTTCTGCTGAAGAAACACTGATAATCTTATGGGGGGGGTTCCCTTGTATGTAATTTCCCTTGTTGCTTTTAATATTTTCTCTTTGCTTTGTGTCTCAGCATGTTCCTCCTTGGGTTAGTCCTGTATGGGACTCTGCGCTTCCTGGACTTGGGTGGCTGTTATCTGTCTGCTGGGTGGGGCTGTGTTCCCACCCTGTTGGTTGTTTGCCCTGAGGCATCCCAGTGCTGGAGCCTACAGGCTGTTTGGGGGACCAGGTCTTGGTGCCAAGGGCCCAAAATCTCTGCCTCCAGCCAGAGTTCACATAGGTCCCTGCTGTATCCATCACCAGCTTTTATGACCCCAGAAAGAGCCACAGCTGCCCCCCACCTTTGCAGGAGGCTCTCCAAGACCAGCAGGTAGGTCTGGCCCAAGCTCCTATGGAGTTACTCCTTTTGCCCTGGGTCCTGTTGCATACAAGACCTTGTGCGCACTCCAAGAGTGGAGTCTCCATTTCCCCCAGGACTGTGGGGCTCCTGCACTCAAGCCCTGCTGGCCTTCAAAGACAAATACTCTGGGGTCTCCACCTCCCCATGCCAGGCCTCTAGGCTGGGGAGCCTGGCATGGGGCTCAGAGCTGTCTCTCTGGTGGGAGAACTTTTGTGATATAATCATTCTCCAGTTTGTGGGTCACCCACCTGGGTCATATGGGATTTGATTATATCACGAGTGCACCCCTCCTACCATCTCTTGGTTTCTTCTTATGTCTTTGGATGCAGAATATCGTTTTTCTGGTAGATTCCAGTCTTTTTTTATCAATGGTTGTTTAGCAGTTAGTTGTGATTTTGGCATGCTTGTGAGAGGAGGTGAGCTCAAGGTCCCTTTACTCTGCCATCTTGTCTCCAACCAACATCAGGTTCTTGCAGAATAAAATAATTTGTGTTTTAACCATAAAGTTTGAACATCTAATAGGCAGCTTCATATTACCTGTTTGAATCTTGGAACACAAGTTTGACAATATAACCTCAAAGGGAAGTTGGAGAGATATAAATATGGGAAAGAGCTCCTAAAGGGTGTCCATCCAGGAAGTCAAAGTTTCTGCAAAACTTTCTAACACCTGCAGGCAAAACCTCACAAAAGGGATCCAATCCTTCCACACAAGCCTGTTCTGGCTGACCACCTCATGGAATAATGAACCTTTTTATAGATGAATGTATCCAAATTCTGTATCTGGTGGTAGCTAAGAATTATGTCTTGAGTGACACCTAATGGTTGAGAAAGTTACTCCCCCAACCATTTTCTGAATTACCTGGGTGCCTGTTAAAAATGCAGAGAAGTTCCTTGGCTGAGGAATCTGTACTTTTCAAAACTGCCCCAGGTGATTCACATGTATCCTTGAGTTTGAGAACATCTGGTTCAGGTGCTCCCAAGTCAGATATCCACACAGGGCTGGCAGACCTGATGACACTGCAGGAAGTTAGAAGGGGCCAAGGCAAAGGGATGGGTTAGGCCTGAGCTTTGTAACCACATTCCTGAACACTCAAAGAGGGAAGGGGTGGTGTAAAGAGGATGGGGAACACAGAATCCCCAGGGATAAGGTCAGCTGCCCTCCTGGCAGTGAGGGCGGGGGTGGCCGTGGCCTGGGACCTTGAGAGGAGTGGCCCCTGGCCGCCTTCTCTCATTCCCAATGTGGAGGGAGGTTGCAGGAGTGTGAAAAGCATGTGCTGCACGGCTCTAACGCCTGTGCTTCCTGCCCCACAGACGATTCCAGCTCCTGGAGTTCTCCCGCTGCTGCCTCCCCAGGTCTGCCGGAAGTAGGCGCCTCCCTCGAGGACGTCCTCTCTCCATTCTCTCCATCACATCCAGCCCCACCATCCGACCCTAACAACCAGATAAGCCCAGACCCAACTTGGGATATCAAAAGGGAACACGACGTTAGGAAACCAAAGGAGCTTTCAGCCGGCAGCCAGAAGAAGCAGCGCCTCGGGGAGCAGAGTGAGCTTTCGGCAAGCCCGCAGCGGGCCGTGCAGCCGAGGCTCGCGGAGGTGCCTGGTGGCCAGGGGCAGCCTGAGGCCAGCAGGCCCTCCTCAGAGGCCAGGGCACCCGGGCCCACAGCAGTGGACGCAGCGCGGGCCAGCAGCAAGGAGGGGCTGCATGCGGCAGTGGGCCCCGAGCTCGGCCGGCGCGAAGGCCCTGGAGTGGCACCTGCGTGCGTGGGCCCAGGCCGCGGCAGGGGTGTGCGGGAGGCCGAGGGCAGGGCAGGCACACGTGCGGGGCCCAGGCAGGGCACGCGGCCCCCGGGGGGAACCCCTGTGCGCAAGGCTGCTGTTGCGCCAGGGCCCTGGAAGGTGCCAGGCTCCGACAAGCTGCCGGGCATCCTCAAACCCGGCGCCTCGGCCGCAGACAGATGAGCCCACTGCCCCGCCTCAATACCTGCAGGCCATTCTTCTTAGGTTCCGTCTCATGGTGTTTTAATTTATTTTCACTGTCACGTGCATAAATCCACGAGGCACCAAGGCTTGGGAGCACCGACACGAAGTCCCACGTGTCCAACAGGCATGGTCCATATGGCATCCACGGCAGACCCAAACTGATCCTAAAGCTCCCAGTTCCACTGCGGGGGCTTTGGCAGCTACGGAAGAACCAAAATAACATGAAGAACATCACAGAGAGTGCAGTGTAGCTTTAGTAAAACAAGAAAGAACAAAATTCCCCCACTGCATGAAGGATTTGGATGTCATCCAAACTTTATATCAAGAAACATATCAAGAAACTGGACAAGTAAGTTAAGAGCAATCACAAACTGGAATATCGCCTTAAAAATCAAACTGCACGGAGCAAGCTGAAACTGAAACAAGATTATATCTTTTAATCTGAAGAGTTGTAAATAAATTGTTCTGGACATATCTAGACAGGGGTTAAAAGGTTTCTTTGAAACATTCAGAACTGTTCACCCATGACACGTTTTTCATGGCTCACTTATGGCACCATCACCAGTTTTAGCAGCAATGTCCCCTGCATACTGCAGGATGAATTAGAAATCTAGTGAATTCATTGGTGTGATGCCATTTTTACTGCCATTTCTGTAATCACGTTTCTGTGCATTTTCAGTGGTAGGAAAAAAAAGTTTTAAAAATTGTATCCTAGGGAACAGTCTGCCGTAAGTCAAAATTTTGCAGTTTAGCTCATAGATCTTAATTGGTTTTCATCTAAAATAGGAATTTTATAACTAAAGGACCACAATTTGTTAAATTGAGATTGGCAACGCTGCAGTTCCTTTATGAGAAGGCCTTCCTGTTGTCTCAGAGTTAGCAGCTTCTTTGACAGCAACGTTACATTTCACTCATTTTGCTGTCTTCCATTACTTCATTTTCACTTTGATAGAGCAGAGGCAAAGTATTTCTCCTGTATTTCTCAGATTACAATGAATCTCTCTCTGATATTAAAAAATCATTAGTATGACCCATTTCTTTTCATTAAAGAACATGGATCTTTTTAGCATGTCTTATTAGTTCTCCTTTTATTTCCATTTGGTTTGCTTTTTTGTCTAGATCTTTCTGTTTATCTTCCTCATCCATGGTAGATACCCCAGTAAAACTCTTAAGGATTGCCTTTCTTCTCTGCTGTTTCGATCTTTCTTTGTAAAATTTTACCTTCAGTTAAATTATCCATGCATTCTTATTTGTAGCTGCACATATTAAAAGGCAAATGTTTCAGAGGGCAGTTCCTCTTTAATATGACCTGAATGAATGAGGTGTCATCCTCCCCATATTCTGCCCTTTACAGGAGTTCAAATGCAAATAAGCCTTACCTCCCTGCACCTGAAGTCAAATAAGTAAAACAGGGAGATCAGGTCCCATCACAGGCAGTCACGTGTAACAGCTTCCTTGGGTTGACTCTTTCCCTCTCTTTGTAATTGTAGTATCCTGAGCACCAGCTGTTCAATTTCCATCAAGCGTAGGTGTAGTTTAGTTGTTTGACAAGAGGAGAATATGGTTGAAAGCCTCAAGTGAAGAGTCTTGCAGCCTGTAAAAGCAATTTCCAAAAATGAAACCTAGTCATCATAAACTAAAGCACAAACACATGTAGCAGTTTACAGTACTTTTGGTTTAATCTCAATTACTCTCTTTCTCCCCTGGACTACAGATCCAGTATAGTTTGCCATTAATTTATTGAATCTGGTTTTGGACAATGCTTCTGTAGTGTAGCTGCACGTCCCGGTACTGTATCCTCTGACCTTTATTTTCCATGTGTTACAAAAGGATAAAAAAATTGAGATTACGCTTGCATAAATTCTAATTTGCACAGTTCACAGCTACTACTTGTGCAGTAATTGCTTTATGCAGCTGTAATCCATAACCTGTGAAGACAGCACATCATCTAAACCCCATTCCAAATAATATTTCTGTGTAGTGTTAGCTGTGAATTTACCCTGTACAGCTGTATCTCTATAAATATAATTACATGTATTAATAGTCACAGAAAGACTGTAAGTGAGCAACTATTTTTATGAAACGCACCACTATGGATAAATTAACTTTTACAGAAATCTTGTTTACTGTATGATATTCTAAAACACTGTCAAATAAAATATATATCCAAAAATATTTTCTTTTTCCAACTATATAGGCTGTGTGTTGTCGACTGAAAAAAGAAAAAAAAAAAGCACAGTGTGAGAGTTGTGAGTTAAGTTTTATTTGGGGCAAAATGAGGACTATCGCCCAGGAGACAGCATTTCAGATAGCTCTGAGAAACTGCTCCAAAGAGGTGGGGGGAGAGGTATTAGATAAGATTTTAGCATCGCGGGGGTATGTGCAGTCAGGCACACATTTTCACAGAGGCTTGCTGCTAGTCACGAGGAGCACACGTCCCCATTAATGATTTTACTGCTTTTCTAGATATGAGGAGATGCAAGATTTGGACTCATACAATATTTTCCTGAAAATATCTCACTATCCAAAGACCTGTTCTGCCAGAGCACAGAGTGCTCATTCCTGATCTCCACCCTGGCCTCCATTCAGGGGGTGCTGAAGGTCAGTGACTACAGTGGCTAGTGACCTAATCCTTGTAGAGGCAGACGGCAAGTGCCAGTTTTTAGTTGGCAGGGCCCCTCATGGTCATAAATTCAGCCATGGTTTGGGAGGCATTTCATGACCATTTCGTCCCATGGTGCTAGGAATGCTCATTCCTCAGTCAGGCGAGGATTTCACTGATAGGCCACTCAGTGTGCTATTACTGGACTAGGCCTTATTAACAGTAGTCAAAAGTCGCTGGACCACCTGTCTTACTAGTCTGTTACAGTCCAGGAAATAAAAATTCCCTCTTGCTGCTTCTTTCCAATCTAGAGTTACACTATTAAAATCACTGTTCTCATATAGAACTATATATGTGGTCAACTGCTTCAAGTCACCTAGTCATCATTTCATCAGAGGTTCAGTCACACATGTGATAACGCAGGCAACAACAATTTTGTAAAACAGGCAATATGCAAATAACATAGCTAGCAGTATTAGTAAGGTCATAAGTAAGAATTTAAGTCGAGAGCTTCCATTAGTCATATCCCCAGGTTGTCTGACTTAGTTTGTTCTGTACCAATCCTTGCCTCTAAGGGAAATCATATATTGGCATTGTCCATAAGGCGCCCAGCCCAATTTCCTCGTGTCACTAGGCTGGTTATCCTTAGTACGGTTTAATTGTACCCAACATAGGGAGCCTTTAAACTTAAATGACCATAGCCTAGTGTTAACCACATAAATCCATCCCATAATTTTGGGAGGTTATATGCTTTGGCTGAAATTTTGCCTGTTGCTCTGATTGAACTTGAGTGACTTTAAAAGAAAATTCATACTTATGGCCAGGGTCAGAGCAGGTAGTATTAATTGCCCAGGTGAGGGGATCCCACCTAGTAATATCAATAGTGTCCTGAACAGAACTATAATTTCTTTCTTTTAGAATAAATTTCCTAAGAGCCAACCAATCAGAGCCTTGGACAGGAGAAGTCCACCAAGGTAACCCAGAAGTATGAGACACAGGTCACAAACCCAACGACTGGGTTGAATTTTAAAACAAGCATAGGATCATGCCCATGATAGAAAAACATTTGATTCTTATACAAAGGTCCAAGAAGTCAAGAAAACACAATAAATGGTCTTACGGGTCAGGTGCAGCATCTTAGGCCAGCTGTCTACTTCCAATGTTGTCTTCTTCTCATCCTGGTATGAGTGTAGTTCGTCCTCTGTTTGAGCGTTGTTTTAAGGTGATTTTGACATCAGCAGCCCTCTCTATAGACCAGTCCAGTGCAGGGGCCCTTTCTATGTGAAAATATTAATCCAAGAGTCAATTCCCTTCAGTTTTGCTGTGCATGAGCTAGTGCAGAGTACCTGATAAGGGTCTTTCCATCTAGGTTGGAGAAGATCCTTTAAAAGATGTCTTTTTCCAGTACACACAATGACCTGGTTACAGGTCTTGGGACATCTGATCTTCATCCAAAGATAGATGATATAAGCTTCAGAAACAGACTTAAGAGTGTCCTATTAATGACTCAGTTAAATTTAATATTAACATTAATAACAGCAAGGAATTAATAACAGCAAGGAACTATCTGAGAAGTCAGTCTTAGGCAGTAAATGCAGACCTCAACAAAACTAGAATTTAATATTCACTGAAACATAACTTTTTCTAAAATTACCCTTATTTCTACCAAATATAGCCAAATTAAGACCAATTTGTAAAGTAAGTCTAGTCTCAATAAACTTGGCCTGATGATTTATATAAATGTAATTGATCATATAGGCTTTTCTTTTTTTAAAAAAATGGCTTTGCTAGAACTTTTAAAAGGAGTCTCAGATTGAACTTTTTTTTTTTTTACATCTTTATTGGAGTATAATTGCTTTACAATGGTGTGTTAGTTTCTGCTTTATAACAAAGTGAATCAGTTATACATATACATATGTTCCCATATCTCTCCCCTCTTGCGGCTCCCTCCCTCCCACCCTCCTTATCCCACCCCTCTAGGTGGTCACAAAGCACCGAGCTGATCTCCCTATGCTATGCGGCTGCTTCCCACTAGCTATCTATTTTACGTTTGGTAGTGGATATATGTCCATGCCACTCTCTCGCTTATGTCAGATTGAACTTTTAAAAGGCCTCTCAGGGCTAGGAAAGTCATGCCCAAGGCTTGTCACAGACATTGTCTTACAGATTTAGGTGAATTCCTTTTTCATGGTCCCCAAATACCTTGAGATTCCTGCACCTGTTAGGAGGTGTCCTTCCTAATTTATCTGATAAAGCTACTGGGAACCTATGCATTTCCGATCTCTGGAGGGATCAGATAGAGAGGCAAGATAAATGTTTCAATTCTGCTTACAAAGGTATAATTAACCAAATTGCTATAAGTCATAATTAGCTTGAGGAGAAGGGTTTCCTTATATCTGGAAAACACAGATTAAAACCAATTATTTCTCAGACAGAAAGCATAAAAATTATAGCCATAGTCACCAGTTCACTCAGTCCTACTGTTAACAGTTTTATGAAGCCATCAGGTTTCCCATTAGAATTAATTTCTTACCCAGTTCAGTGTTATGGTCTGAAAGTCAGAAACCTGTATTTGTCAAAAAGTCCTTTCTGGAAATCTTCTTGAAGAGGAAGCATTTTTGTAAAGGCATCAGAGTGAAACCATAACTGTCTATAATGACAAAAGATTTAAGGCACCTTTAAAATATGATTACAATGCAATTGACAAAGAAACTTGGTTACTGCTGTGACATACAACACTTTAATAACTAGAATTATGACTGATAATTTTACCAGGAGATACCAGATTTTCAAGAATTCCATATAATTTCTAGAACACCTATATTAATAACATTTTCCCATTAATATAACCTAAGAAGACTTATTACTCATTTGACAATACTTCCCATGTAATTTAATCTACCAAATGAACCTAATTAGTTTGATATCTCTCTTTGGGGTGTTTCGGGGACCCTTGGAAGCATTTCAAAGTTAGCTAGAGGTTAAAGGAACTTCATTAGGATTTGATGTGGGAAGTTTTGTAAAAAAAAAAAAAAAAAAATCAAAAAGCTTTAAAACACTTGGTCATATAGGATCATAGGCCACTGTGGAACAATATTCACTTAACCAAAGTGGCAGTAAAAGATTTCAAAGGCAAATACAGATCAGATCACTTAAAAGGTAAAGAAACTTAAAATCTGTTATCAAAGGCAGCTCAACATTTTAAGAAAACTTTTCTCCTAACAGAGATAAAAACCAAATTCAAGTTTTGCACCAGCTTACTTTTAAAATTCATTTACTCCACTAAATTTATTCTAAACTTAGCCAACCCTGACCATGCACAAAACTCTTTTGTCGGCAGTGCTAATTTGAAGGAAATAATTACTGGAAGTTGACTTGAGTTTTAAAAACTGCAGTTCTCACAGATTTTTCAAAGGAGAAGTTTAATGCCCCAAACAGGACTTCTTTGAAACTTGACTTTAAATACAGTGAAATTGCCTCACCCAAGTAAACTGAGAGTTTTCTTGTATACAATCTAGTTGGTATTTGCCTGTCAGCTGACTACGTCATTTATGAATTGGCAGTATGTTTCTGTTGCTTGCTACACTGATTGATACTGAGCCTTTTTTTCAAAAAGGATTTAAGGTATCAATTACCAGTAAATTCCATCACATTTTTTCCTTTTAATTCTGAAATTTTGTCATGCAAAATCCCAAGTTTATGCAGAAGCCAACATTTAGTGAAAAGCAGTGTAAAAGTCCAAAATGAATGGCCAAGAAAACCGTCTGCAACATATTACAATACCTACACTAGGGAGAAGAGAGAGTTCTATGAATAGTAATAGGATGATGACAATCCTGCCATCAAGGAGATTACAACCCAAAGAAACAGTTCTCAACCCTAGTGCTGTCAAGACTTCCCACTGACGTCAACAGGAGACCTAAAATTCCCAAGCTATTTTTAACTCCAATATAATTTTTAAAAAATTAATTTATGTATCACTCTTAGAAAAGGGAAGAAGCTGATACAAAGTGTGAAATCAAGCACAAAAGTTGAGATATTTACAATAAATATATGTCATTCTTTATGAACTAATCTGAGAATGGCCAAGTGCAAGCTGAAAAAGCAAAAGACACATAAAACAATGTAGTTAACAAAATGAGGTGTAAATATTAATTTTGCAAATCTGATTACTATTCTAAAAGAAAATAAAAGTCATTAGGGCATCAAAAAGACCACAAGTCAGAGACCAAAGAGATTAGGGCAAGGGCAGAGCAGCACTAGGGCCTGGCAAGTGAGGAGCCTGGCCTGGAAGGACATGGGTCTCACCATGAATCACATGTTTCCAAGGTCAGGCCGGAAAATAAAAAGCGAAGAGAGCCAGGTGGAGACTGGGCGGAGCAACAAGCACATCCCTCCTCTGAAGCTGTCATTTTGTCAAGTCCAAGTCCACTGTGGAACTTTCAGTTTCCCAAGTGAGGAAAAAAAAAAAACAAGAAAAAAAAATCAGCTTTTTATATGAAATTTGATGTTTTTTTTTAAAGTCTGACTGGTTTAATTCACATTTTTAAGAAACACTGAACAGGAAGAAAAGACACTACCACAACAAGCCATCTGCAGACAGAATCTGGCCCACAGCCCACCAATTTGCAGCCTCTGTCTTGGAACAACAGCCAGGCTTTCAGCAGAGAATCCCTCGCTTTCATGAGGATCTGATTCACCTTCCAAGCAGTGGATCATACACACCCCAGAAACTGTGAAGTGTGTGGCTCCTGAGGTCTGTACGTGCCTAGAAGAGCTTCGAATGTGTACTCCAAGCGTCAGGCACCCGACCAGAAACCTGATTGATGTTCCTGCAGTAGAGGTGCGTTTGCTGTGAAGCTGAAGAAACAAGCTTGCATAAGCCCTAAAGCTTACTTGAAATTTTACATTTTCTTTCATATTGAGTCTCCCCCCAAGCTTGGGGATCCCCAAAGATGAATCTGCCCCTGCCCTACTGATACTATTTTTTAGGCCAAACTCACAGCGAAATCGAGTGACCTAATCACTGAAGAATTTGGATTTAATAGAGATTTCTTTTTCAGCTAACCATAGTGCCAGACACGATGCCTATAAAATCACCAGAGTGCTTTCCAAGTCTTAAAACTAGTAAGAGCACTATGTCTAATGACAGTGCGTGATTCTGCATCATGTCTAGTTTATTTAGGGCACCAATTAAATGTGTAGAGATGATTATGATTACTGGTGGTAATAGCAGCTGTAGTTTGTAAACATTTGGGTATGAAAAATGGAGCAACAACCTAGAATTACACTGACCTCTTCCTGGGCATTTGGCGGCATATCACCCAGGCAGCCCAGTGATCAGGCACTCCAGAAAAGCTGAAGTCTGTCCCACCGCCCTGGGGAGGGTAACTGGCAACCACAAATGAGAGCCGTATCTGTTTTAAAAGGTTCTGAGAGTTTTCTGTGATCTTTTCTTTTGATGAAACTGCCTCTTGGAGAGTGATTTCACCTGGAAGAACCTGGGAATCTTGTGAAGCAAGAGTGACCTTTCGTCATTGAGTGGAAGGTAAATTTTCTAAAACCCTAACAAGGTGTATCCATGTGAAAGGAAATGCAACCTCCGCTATGATTTCTTCCTAGGTCAACTGCCTTCACACTGAGGAACACATGTTCCTGGGGCAGAGAGTCTTTCTAGGAGATACACAGGCACGGATGGCTTAAATGGAATCTATTTCCAGAACTTCAACTTCCATTTTTACGCATTTCAAACCTGCGGACTGCCAATTGCCCATTCCCAGTTGCCCTACACAAGGACCCTTTGCATTATGGAAGAAAGGCGGACCTATCACCTAACCTAAATTTTACTCTGGTTCATCAACCTGAAGTGTAAAACCTCTCGGGCATTAAACAAAGTGACAACTGGAGAATGCAGCCCTCCTGAGGGACAGTCAGGAGAGCAAACTACAGAGTATCAGTAAGAATTGATGTAGGCAATGCCTTCCTTCAATCCAAGAGCCCTGGTAGGGTTCCTATCTATCTAAGAATTAGCACCCACGTTCACCTGAATTTTAAAATAAAGTCAGACTTTTTCTGATTGAATGTGTGGTTTGGCTATTTGTCTGGCTTGACCACAAAGACTGGCTTTGCCAGTGAGATTATATGGCAGTTATTTTCCATTAAGCTGAATGAGTTAAATCTACAACTATAAGGTTTAAATAAAATATACTTAAAGCATATATAAAAGAGAAAATACATCCTTTGCAATATTTAAATTTGTGATAAGAATGTGGATGTCAACTTAAAAATGAAATCAGACCTAGTTTTATAAGATTATCTTAGGGGCTACGTGAAGCAAAAGGAGCACTCGGGCAAACCTACTTAACTCAGCTTAATAAAAGTTTTTAAATAGTGTTGAGTACCTACTATATATAAAACATTACAGGTGAACAGAACACAGCCCCTATTCTCACGTTAGGCGATCAAGACGGAAAGCAGCAAGCATGACGTGGTGATGCTGGACTCTGCAGGATGCAGAAATGGTTGGAGGCAGTTAGAAGTCACCCTGGATAAGGGGCATTTCAGTTGGGTTTTGAAGGATGGGTAGAATTTCAAAAGGTAGAGGAGGTGTAAGGGATAGAACAGCATGAGGGAAGTCAGAGTTCAGAAACTTGGAAGTAGGTTAGAGAAACAGTGAATTGTTTATTTTGACTGACACTGTGACACACACACACACACACACACACACGGCGGGGGGGGAGGGAGAGAGAGAGAGAGAGAGAGAGAGAGATAGACACAGGTAGGGTCAAGCATTAGGGAGCAGTTGAGAGAGTCATTAGAGGTTTCTGAGCAAAGAAGATGAACTCAGCCCTGCGCTCTGGGAGGAAGCCCTGGCAGTCCTGTCCAGGTACAGTGGAGGTGGGAGACACTCTGGCAGGTACTGACATCCTCCAGGCGAAAGATAAGGAGACGTGAGCACCTGTCATGGTGCCAAGAACTAGTCAGGGACTCTGACTTGAGCACAGGGTAAATATTTGACACATATACATTTTTAAATTGTTGTTCTTATTAACTGAGGGACATAAAACATCTGCGGTGGTGCTCTGGAATTCTCACTCAACAGATATTTATCAGGTGTCAGCCATGTGCCAGTCAGTGTGCAGAGGGCTGAGACTATAATCTTAAACTAGACAGGCACTACCCACCCCATAGAGACCGCACACCTTCCCCCGTTCGCCAAGGACGGTCCTGGCTTTAAACCTGCGAGTGGGCATCCCAAGAAACCCCTCAGTCCCGGGCAAACCGGGATGGTTCAGCCACCCTAGAGGAAGGGGCACATGGGCCAAGGTGGCAAATCTGAGGCCCGACAGCAGCCAGTCACCTGAGGGCAGAGGATTTGGAGAACTTGCCTGCAGGAAACTGGAGAGCTGCGGGGTCAAGATCTCACAGGGCCTAACTGGCCTTGGCCAGCACTTGGGCCTCCACGCAACAGTCAGCAGGAGGCCACTGGTGGGTATTCATTGGGCAGGATGACCTGATGTGATGTGGGTTCCCATACAGAACACGGGGCTAGAGGGGAAACCACCTTTATGCTCCCTGCTCCCTGCCTCTCTCCCTTCTTCTCCATCCTCTGATAGAGGCTGCAGCCCCCACAGGCTGCCGACACTGAGCTCAGCCTCTCCCAGCTCCTGTCTCAGGCAGCCACCAGCCTTTCCGGGAGGACTCAGGAGGCCCTGCTGGTGTGTTTCAACTCTTCGAAGAGCTTTCCTGGGCAGGTATCTAATCAGTAAACAGGCTCACAACTCTTATAGATTCTCTGCTCTTTTCTCCATCATCAAGATGTGGATTGAAGATTCATCTTGTGTTTCTACAATTAACCCACAAGGTGCCTGACATATAACAGGCACTCAGTGAAATACTTGCTGAAGGTTGGATAATTTTTTTAAAAACCGGCCTTATGTCTAAATCCAATACAGTTTCCCTTGAATAAAAATGGCTTTCAACATGGTAAGTGGCCCTGACTAGTCAGAGTAGACACTTTGCAATTTTTCTCAAGTTTGCTGCTATTTTTACAAAATTCTGAAAGAAGGGCTTGATGTTTTTATTTGAACACCACCTGGAATGAAGGCTAGCTTCTGCAACTCAACCAGGTGCTTTACCCAAAATAAACCCAGTAACTGTTTCCCCTTGACTTTCTCCTGTTCTTGCTCAGGCCCAGCTCTGTCCCAAAGCCAGCAGGCCTTGAGAAGACCCAGCTCTGGCTCTTATTTCATGAAGGTAAGGTCAGGACCAGAGAGCAACAGAGACAGGGCAAGCCTTCTTGTTCCAGCCTTCCTTGCTCAGAACCCAGGGAGAGACTTTCCACTAGCATCCTTAGCTGAGTTCTAGCACACTGGGTCCAGCGGGTCAGGGTCCCTCAGATGAACTTGACCTCCCCACTGTAAATGTTTGCTGGAAGCAGGCAAAAGGCCCCTGCGGGTTTTGGCCTTGGACTGGTCCAGACTCCCTCTGCCTCTCTGCTCCAACCGCAACTCTTCCCAATACCACACACACACACAAAGACACCTGCATCCCATCTGACTCCCTCCCCAGGCTCCTGTCACTCGTGTCAAGCAGCCTTTGAGTGACCACACTTTGGGCTCGACTCCTCCAGCCAACCTCAGCTCTGCAGCCTGTACCAGGGCCCTGATACTCACCCGCTGGCCCCTTGCTTAAGGGACTCTACCTGAACTCCCTACATTGACCTCTCAGGATCAAAGACCCTCATGGTCTGCTTTCCACTAACCTTCCTGCCAGATGAAGCAGATCATTCACAACCCATCCCCAAACATTTTCACTCTGTTTTTAATCAAAGTCAACAAATACAAAACCCAGATTTCTTTTTTTTTTCTTAACCATTGTTATTATCAAGGAGCTAATGGTGTAAGGCCTTGGTAGGTCTTAAAATATAGTTAGGTATAGATATCTTAAAAAACGAAGGAGTTATCTGGAACAGGCACCCACATTAAAGGGGTGGAGCAGCCAGCAATGATTTTGTCCTAAATTATTCTGCCAAGACACTTTCAAACAGAAGCAGTGAATCGTCTGAACCACTCCCAGAAGACTGGCTGCTGTAACAAATAAATCCACTCCCACCTCCAAAGGCTTATTTCTCACTCAGGTAACAGACCAGGAGTTGCTGGTTGTAGACAGAGATTTTCCTTATTTAGTGATTCAGAGACATGTTCCTTTCATTCTATGGCTCCACCATCCCCTAGAGCCTTGCTTGCTTCTGAGAGAGGGTCTGAGCACAAACAGCACTACTATCCCCTGGAAGCTTGTTAGAAATGCAAGATCTCAGACCCTGCCCTGGATCTACTGTACCAGCCCGGTGTTTTAGGAAGATCTCCAGATATGGGTGACACCAACACACACAGAATTTTGAGAAGTCCTGCCCTAGAACCTCAGAGCCCTCTACATCCAGAGAGCCAAAGGGGAAAGAGGGCTTCAGTGAGCATTCCATTGAAGTCCCAGCCTACAAATGGCAGGTCACTCCCATTCCTATTCCACTGGTCAGAACTAGTCACATGGGCACACTTGACACAAAGGACTCTGGGAAATGCAGTTCCTGACTGGACAGCTGTCTGGCAGCTCCCACTCCACACTATGAAATTGGGAGGACAGATTTTGATGGACAAACAGACATTTCTGACTCAGAGTATTTTTTGTATTTTTTTCCATGAGAAGAAAGAATATTTCCTCCTCTCTCCTAGAAACAGTTTTAGTATAAGGTGACATGGGAATTTTTCCAGCTTTTTTGGAGTTTTTTTTGTGGATTTTTTCCAGATTTATTGAGAAATAACCAACAAATAAAACTATATATTTAAAGTGTAAAACATGATGATTTGATAGACATACACATTGTGAAATGATTCAAGTTAATGAACACATCCATCACCTCACACTGTTAACTTTTGTGTGTGTGTGTGTGTGTGTGTGGTGAGAACACTTAAGATCTACTTCCAGCAAATTTCAGGTATACAATTCTATATTATTAACTGCAGTCACCATGCAGCTTCCATTGTGAAGGTGGTCCAGCCTGGGGCTAAATGGATCAATGTATTGGACAAGAAGATGTTCCCATGAACCATCATATCCATGAGAGGCTGTGACCACGTGTGGTTTCCATCAGTGCTGCTTCCCTCCTCACCCTTAACACAAAGGGCATCCCTGAATGACCTTACCTTCTGAACAAATCTGAGGCATCCAAACAGGGATCAGCAAACTTCTTCTGTCAAGTGTCAGATAATAAATATTTTGAGCTATGCTGGCCATTCTGTGTCTGATGCAATCACTCAGCTGTCGTTCTAGCATGAAAGCAGCATAGACAAAATGTAAATTAATTCACACTATATAAACAATATGGGAGAACTAATTTATTTTACAAACCTTTACTGAGTATTTATTAAGCTACTTAATGCCTCTGGTCCAGTCAAAATGTAAACTCTGTGAGGGCAGGAATCATTTCTATCTTCTTCCTTACTATAACCCTTGAACATATCACCATAACTGGCACATATAAATGAACGACAGAATAATTAAATGAATGTCACACATGGGGAAATTTGCAGATTGGAGGAGGTGTAGCAAATGCTCTGAGGTCCATCCTGGCCAAGGGGCCCACACAGGGTGGCCATGTAGCACAGGATAAGCGTAAGACAAGAGAAAGTCATCAGCAAGGTCATTAATCTTTGGCAACCTGACCCAGAAGGGCCATCACAGAACATGAAAGCCTGAGGCTTTCACCTTCTTGTCCAATACATCAGACCATTTAGCACCAGAATGAACCACCTTCACAAAGGAAGCTGCATTGGTGACTATAGTAAATAACACTGTATTATATACTTGAAATTTGCTGGGAGGAGATCTTCAGCATCTTTACCATGCACACCTCCTTAGTGAGCAGGTGGCCAAAGGGCAAAGAAACACTGCTTTGACGGCAAATACCAGGCCCTACCCCAGGCCATGCGCGACATGTGTGTGCAAAGGAGAAACACGCAGGGCTCTATTAACAGAGTACTTGTCATGGTGAGAGTCTCAAAATCGAATATGTAGGCCCTGGACAAGAGCAGAAGTCACACTAAAGGGACTGCAAAGAGGAGAAAACTTGGTCAAGGTCAGGAGCAGTAACAAATAATGAGGAAATTAGCATTTAATTACCATAAGCTGTGTGCCCAGCACTTTTACATACACTGTCTAGCTTTATCCTCACAGCAACCTCGTACGTTCATAATATTCTCCCCACTCCTCCAAAATTGCTTCTGTTTGGGTCACACTATCTCATTCCAAGACTTACTGTAAAGCTACACAGAGCACCTCAACTCCACACGGTTAACATTTGGGACTAGATAATGCTTTGTTGTGGGAGGTTGTCCTGTGCATTCGTTATAGGATGTCTAGTAACATCCCTGACCTCCACCCACCAATTATGATAATCAAAATGTCTCCCTACGTTGCCAGGTACCCTGGGGTGGGGGGAGGGGGCAGAGGCAGAACTGACCCCAGGGGAGAAGCTCGGAGCTACAGTAATCAAGACTGTGAGGTGCTGGCAAATGGCAGACACAGGTCAATGCAACAGAAAAGGGCCCATAAACACATCCAGACACAAACCTCCATGGCAATTCACAGGAGACAGAACAGTCTTTTCAACGGATATATATATATGTACCTTGATGCATGCCTCACACTGTGTATAGAATTCAACTCAAAATGGATCATAGACCAAAATGTGAAACCTAAAAATTTGATAATTGGACTCAAGTAAAAATCGAAAATGTCTGCTATTCAAAAGACACTGTTAAAAAAAAAATGGGAAAAAAGAGAGTCATAGACTGGTAGAAAATATCTGCAAAACAAAAATTTGATAAAGGAGTTGTATCCTAAATATATATATTTTTAAATTCTGAAAATTCAGTAATAAAAGAATCAATTTATAAAAGGCATGAAATATTTATAAAGACATTTCATCAAAGAAGATATACAGAAGGAGAATAATTACATTAAAAAAGATGCCCAACATTATTAGTCACTAGGGAAATTCTAATTACAACCACAAGGAGATATCACTACACGCCTACTAAAATGACTAAAATTTTAAAAGTGACACGCGTTGATAGTGGGAATGCAAAACGATGCAACCACGTTGGAAAACAGTTTGGCAATTTCTTCTATGGGTAAAATACGCTTGCCATATGACCCCGCAATCCTGCTCTGAGGTACCTAGCCAAGTGAAATGCAAACCTATGTTCACACAAAAACCTGTACGTGAATTTTTATAGTGACTCTATTTCTTATTCATCTAAAACTGGAAACATGCACACACTGAACCACTACTCAGCAATAAAGAAGACCAGGGAATTCCCTGGGCCGTCCGTCCAGTGGTTAGGACTCTGCGCTTCCACTGCAGGGGGCACGGGTTTGATCCCTGGTCGGGAAACTAAGATCCCGCATGCTGTGCGGTGTGGCCAAAAAAAAATACCAAACAAACTACCGTCACACGTGGTAACACAGGTGAATGTCAAATACGCTATGCCAGGTGGAGGGATCCAGGCTCAAAAGGCTACACAATGTATAGCTTCATTTGTATGATGCTCTATAGCCATAACTCTGAAGACAGAAAACTAAAAGGCCAGGAAAGAGGACAGTGGTGGCCAGAGGCTGTGGAGAGGGGAGGTGCTGACCACAAAGGGGCCCAAGTGAACTCTGTGAGTGGTGAAACTCGTCTGTATCTTGACCGTGGTGACAGTCACACGACTCCATGTGTTTGTCAAAACTCACAGAACTACGTGGTCGGCTGTCCTTTTCCTCAGGTTCCACATCCGTGAATTCAACCAACCTTGGATTGG